>NW_027492697.1:0-279912 GCF_021521415.1 Bidens hawaiensis | reverse complement strand
AAGATGTTAGATTGGACGAATTTGCACACCATCGAATGATCGTTAGTCCTCATGGTTATCGCTTCAACCCACTTTGAAACGTAATCCACCACAACCAAAATATATTAGAACCCTTTCGAATTTGGAAACGGACCCATAAAGTTAATGCCCACACGTCAAAAATCCCTGCCACAAAATAGGTTGCAACGACATTTCATCTGTCTTCGAAATACTACCCATCTTTTTTGGAAATTTAGACAATGACGGGAATAATCACACACATCCTTGAAAATGGTGGGCTAATAAAACCCACATTGGTGAACCCGATAACTTGTTTTCTGACCGCTAAAAATGGCCCCCACATGCCGATGCATGTGCTTGAGTCAAAACCTCCAACACATCAGTGTCGGGGAATACACCTTCGAATCACTTGATCCGACCCAATATTGAAAAGATCCGGTTCATCCCAAATATACTAGATTCACTTGAGCCATAAACCGTTGTTGTCACAGCCCGATTAGGTAAATGCGGAAGCGTAATACAGGAATGTAACAGACACCTCTGGTATCAACCATATTTTCATAAAGAAAATTATTAAACTAATTTACATCATGTTAACTTTCTTTCGTACAATATTTACAAACTAAGTTAAAAAATACATAACCAGTTCTTCAGAACGCTTAATCTTTAATAGTATATTTGCGTGTATCTATGTCACACCCTCAAAATCCACTAACGGAGTTTTACCGTCAGAGGGTGTGAACTAACAGGATCGGAATCATCAGTTATAATCAAACCATAAAACAAAGTTTCAAAACCATGAAAAACGTTTACGAGTAATTCTTAATGAGGAAGCATAAAACCATAGAAAACAATGTTACGTCACGCAGGACGATTTAAAACCAATGATAACAGTTAAAAGTAAGTTTGCATAGTTAAATGTTTTTCAAGCAATGCATGTTCCGAAACCGCGCGCCCGCCTCGGCTACCTGAGAATAACATACTAAAAGTGTCAACACTAGGTTGGTGATTTCACAAGTTATATAAAAATAAATGTTTAGCGTTTGCGTTCAGCGTTTTGCGTTACAGCGTTTTGCGTTACCAGATAGTGTTATGTCAAATTATATATCTATAGGTAGCTAGCCTATAAAGCAAGTATTACTAAGTGTTCGACACCGAAGCTGACTGTTTATCAAGTGCCTTGTCACCAGGTCATCCAGACCATGGTACGTGTTAGCCAAAATTACACCCGCTCGACCTCCAGTCGAGTTTAGTGTTGGGTGGGTTTGTCAAACCCAGTAGTACTATCTCAACAGTGACTCGCTATTCCAAATATTAACCGGTTCGATGTGTAGGACTTCAATTGTTTCGTTTGCCACTTAGCCTTTACAAGTGAATATAATTTACTAACAAAATCTTAAATGCGTTTATCGGAGTATGTTATCTCCCCCAAGTGAAAAGCGTTTAAAACAGTTTAAAAGGGGTAAGTGAAACTCACTGTTTGGGAAGAATTTCCCAAATTAAATCACCAAGATGCGCGTCACAGAAAAACTCTCTCTAGCGTTCTAAAACAACAAAGAGATTTTTTCTAAGTGTCGGAATATTATCGAGTCTCTAGACCCGGCACATAATACCTATGCACATAACATGTTTCGTGTTTCGTTTGTGAATCGTAGTGTGTGACTTTAACAAGTGTATTTGTGACACATTACATGTGTAAGCAATCATATACGTGTCATGTATTCATAAAGTACATCACTAGCAATTATTCCCCGTAAGGGCATTTTGGTCAAATCATGACAATTAACTAGCCATTATTCCCCATAAGGGCAATTTGGTCAAATTATGACAATCAATTAGCAGTTATTCCCCGCAGGAATTTTAGTCAAAACACGACAATTATCTTGCAATCATTCCCCTTAAGGGCAATTTGGTCAAAACACGATAATAAATTAGCAAGTATCATGTTTCATGCATTTTCACAAAACTCAGCAGCTAGTTTCACCGAGACAGAAATTCTACTTAAAAGATTGTACTATTCCACCGATCATAGCATCTCAATTAATTTACCAAAAATCATCACAGAAGCATATATGTCTTAGGTTTCCAGAACATATTTTATTATATTTTTATTCCACATAGTTTTCTCACAATCATCAAATCATTACAGCAAACTCATAACAGCTCAAATTCATGCGCAACAGAATGTTATTTGCAATTCCCGTATAAAGGAAAATTTCAATAAATGCAAGACCACTTGGGTTAGGTTTCTAACTCAATAAGTCAACTTCCAGAAGTGGAACCACCCCAATTGGTCTCGTAGTTCATGAGATATAACATTTACAAAACAACCTAACAGCAGGTCTAACAGCTCAGCTTTGCACAACGTTTTTCTAAAATCATAAAAGTTAACCTTTACTTGTCCAAAAAATTACAAATTTATACTCTATAGAAACTAGACTCAACTAGTTTACTGTAGTATCAATAATCTCAACCAATTTTCACATTTACACTTCGTTACAGTCACTTAAACATCAATAACACAATTCTGTCCATAAACTGTTTGCATCCAAACTCAACATATTAACAATCTATGAACTATCATGCATAAATATAACACTATAGACTCCATAAACACCATCCATGCACATCAATTACACATTACATACATGATTAGGGTTTTTGTTTGAACTCAAATCAAAGACACAACAATTAACATGTTACGACATTATCAATACTAGTTATCAATCATTATCCAATCAACAACAATCCTATTAACTATACACACTCACAAAATCGGGCTGGCTATGGGTTTGGTTATTAACCCAACAAACATCAAAATCAAGTAATAAGGATGTGTAGGATGATCAATTATACCTTCCTAGCACCTAATTCTTCAATCAAGGGCTTGATTGATGGTGTATATGTGTGTGAAAGTCGACGGCAGCCAAGGAGCAAGGGGGGGTGGGGTTCCGATCGGACTTGTGGGGGAAAGAAGAATAAGTTAGGGTTTAGTTGTTAATGATATATTTATAGAATACTATGTTACACTTTGGCCCCTCCACTTTCAATTGTTGCTTTTCCTAGCTTAAACTAACTTAGTTCTTGTTTCTTGTCTAGCATTACACACAATATAATCAAGTAACACATATGTTAACACATAATTATCGCATAATTATTATGTTGACGTTTTTCGTTTATTCACACAATCGTTTGCGTCAACTCGTTTGCGTTTCGTTGCAAATCCCGAAAGACTACACATGTAGTAAGTGTTAAGCGTCATTTAAATCCTAGTTTAAATGTAATGAAATGTGCGTTATAGATTCAATGATCTTTAAGTTTGAATTGACGGAGTTGAGTTAACGGAGTTACCTGAAATTGACGATTGTCACATCATTCCCATGTTAAAGAATTTTCGTCCCGAAAATTTGAGTCAAGTCGTGATGAGTGTCTGAAAGAGCTAAGAAAAAAAAAAAATTTCAGTTTGTCATATCATCCCCCTAGTCGGAAAGAAATTTCGTCCCGAAATTTAATTCATACCTCCGGTGATTTCTGTCGGTTTGCCGGGGGGTTTCGCGGTTTTCTGTGTTTGGTTTAGCCCTTCAAAAAGGTGAGGATACTTTTTCATCATTTGATCCTCGCAGTTCCCACGTGAACTCCGGTCCACGTCTCGAGTTCCAACGAACTTTAACGATTGGAATTTTGCTGTGCTTGAGCGTTTTGGTTTCCCAATCCAAAACCTCGACTGGTTCCCTCAATGAAACGTAACTGTTCATCAACTTGCAGTTCTCCAAAGGAAACTACTTGGGTTTCATCGGACAGGCATTTCTTCAAATTTGATACGTGGAATACATCGTGTACGCCACTGAGTTCCGTTGGTAGGTCCAGTCGGTACGCCACCGGACAATGCGCTCAGTTATTCGATAGGGACCAACATATCATGGGTTGAGTTTGTTTCGCTTACCAAAGCGAACCACACCTTTCCAAGGTGAGACTTTGAGTAACACTCGATCGTTCACTTGAAATTCGAGAGGTTTTCGGCGCTTGTCGGCGTAACTCTTTTGGCGATCTCGTGCTGCTGCCATGCGATTTCGGATTTGAACAATCTTTTCCGAAGTTTCGAGTAGCCAGTTCCGGACCAGTGATTTGGCTGTCACCCACCTCTGCCAGCAGAGTGGTGATCGACACTTCCGTCCGTTACAGCGCATCAAACGGCCGCTGCTTTAATACTTGCGTGGGTAGCTGTTATTATACGAAAACTCTACCAAAGGTAAGTGAGGTTCCCAACTTTTTCCGAAATCCAACACGCATGCACGCAACATATCCTCCAGGGTCTGATAGTTCGTTCACTTTGGCCCATCCGTCTGAGGATGGTATGCTGATGCTCATATCAAGACGGGTGCCTAGTGCGCTTTGCAGCGACTTCCAAAAGTGCGAAGTGAAACGAGAATCTCGATCAGAAATGATTGAGACAGCGCACTCCGTGCCTAGACACCACTTCTTTCATGTAAACGCGAGTCAGTCTTTCCATTTTGACCGATTCCTTAATCGCTAAGAAGTGTGCAGACTTAGTCAACCGGTCAACGAGCACCCAGATGGTATCGCATCCCGTCGGTGTCTTAGGTAAAACCCGTGATAAAATCCATTGAGATGTGTTCCCATTTCCACATTGGGAGTTCCGGTTGTTGCAGTAGGCCAGATGGTTTCTGGTATTCTATCTTGACTCTGGCACAAGTCAAGCATTTGCTCACGTAAGGTGGCAATGTCGGCTTTCATGTTCGGCCACCAGTAAAGTGCATTTAAATCATGGTACATTTTATCTGAGCCAGGGTGGATAGAATATCGGGACTTATGTGCTTCGTCCGTCACTAGAGTTCTCAGCTCTCGAACCGTGGAACCCAAATCCGGTTCTCAAAATATCGGACCCCGTCCGATCCGGTTTCAAGTTGCTTGTTCATGCCCCGCATGAGTTCGATGGAAGATTGTCATCTTTCAAAGCTTCAAGTTGCGCATCGCGAATCTGATCGGGTAAGTTGGCATAAATCGTGAGTTGCAATGCTCGCACTCGTCTGGGTTTATCTGTTTCTTTTCTGCTGAGGCGTCGGCCACTACATTGGCCTTACCAGGGTGGTACTTGATGGCACAATCGTAATCCTTAAGCAGCTCGAGCCCAACGACGCTGTCGCATGTTCAGCTCCTTTTGATCGTAGATATGTTGGAGACTCTTGTGGTCGGTGTAAATGGTAAACTTGGTACCGTACAAGTAATGCCTCCATATCTTAAGAGCAAACACCACAGCTCCGAGTTCCAAATCATGGGTCGTGTAGTTCTTCTCGTGAACCCGTAGTTGTCGAGAGGCATAAGCTATAACCATCTCGAGTTGCATCAGCACACAACAGAGACCTTGTATCGATGCGTCACAGTGTACCTCAAAATTTTCCGTTCCCTCGGGGATGGCTAGAATAGGGCGCTACAAGTTTGGTTTTTCAACAGTTGAAAAGCGGATTCTTGCGCGTCACCCCAATTATACTTAGTGCCTTTGTGATGTCAAAGCGGCGAGGGGTTGAGCAATCTTTGAAAATCCCTCGAGTGAAACGTCGGTAGTAGCCGGCCAGTCCTAGGAATTGCCGCACCTCAGTCGGAGTCTTAGGTGCTTCCAAGTTTTTGATGGCCTCTATCTTACCGGGATCGACATGGATACCATTCTCGTTGATCACATGTCCTAAAAAGTGAACCTCGCGAAGCCAAAACTCACATTTCGAGAGTTTAGCATACAGTTTTTCCTTCTTCAATAATTTCAGAATTACCTTAAGTGTTCTTCATGGTCAGCTTCGTTCTTGGAGTAGACGAGAATATCATCAATGAAAACAATCACAAACTTGTCGAGGTACGCCTTGCATACTCGATTCATGAGATCTATAAATACGGCTGGTGCGTTGGTTAGTCCAAAAGGCATAACCGAAAAACTCGTAGTGACCATACCGTGTTCTGAAAGCCGTCTTTGAGATATCTTGTTCGCGCAGTCATAGTTGGTGGTAACCAGATCGCAAATCGATCTTTCGAGTAGTAACTCGATCCTTGAAGCTGGTCAAACAAATCATCAATTCGGGGGGTAAAGGGATAACGGTTCTTGACCGTCACTTTATTCAACTCCCGGTAGTCGATGCACATTGCGGAAGGTCCCGTCCTTCTTTCGGACAAACAAGACAGGGGCTCCCCATGGCGATGAGCTAGGTCGGATAAAAACCCTTATCCAACAAATCTTGCAACTGAGTGGACAGTTCCTGAAGCTCCGCCGGTGCGAGCCGATACGGGGCTCGTGCTTTGGGTGCTGCACCGGGGGTCAACTCGATTTGGAATTCGACTTGTCGTACAGGAGGGAGTCCGGGCAAATCCTCGGGAAAACTTCCGGAAAATCGCGCACAATCGGTATGTCTTCAATTCGCTTCTCCTCCGCGGGTTTCTCAACAATATGCGCCAAAATTGCCGGATGACCCTTTCGCAGGTACTTCTGCGCCTTCATAAGGGTAATGACGCTGGTGGTCATGCCGCTTCTCTCACCTCGGACCCGAAATGATCTCGCCGGAAGGGGTAGAAATGTGAACAATCTTGTCGTGACATATAATCTCCGCTTGGTTCTCGGATAACCAGTCCATGCCGACAACGACATCGAAACTACTAAGCGTAAAAGGAATAAGGTCGATATCAAAGACATGACCCTGACAGTTTTAACTTGCATCCCGCAAGTACATGAGTCGTTACTATAGTCTTACCGTCCAGCTAATTCAACAGGAAACTTAGCATCTAACGGAGTTGGAGTTAAGTCTAAGAGTTGGCTAAAGGCTTTCGACACAAAACTCCTATCAGCCTCCAGTGTCAAACAATACAGAAGCAAAAACAATCGTTCACAGGGAACTTACCAGTCACCACGTGCGGATCATTGCGGGGGCTTGACCCGACCCAATCACAAAAGCCCTTCCTTTGCCATTGCTTCCACCATTACTGCCACTTCCATTACCTCCATTGTGTTGTTCTGTTTCAGCTTGGGACAATCTTTCCTGAAATGACCTTCCTGCCCACATTCGTAACATCCCTTCGTCGTCATAGGTGGTTTAGGAGCACCCGTTGCCGCAAGGTTCTCCTCTACACTCCTTCGCCTGGTGACCCATCTTTCCGCATCTCTGACACTTGACATGGTTACAGCGGCCAACATGATGATAGTTGCACCTATTGCACTTCGGATTTTTCCCAGCATAATCCGCTCGAACCCTGCCCGCTACCGTTGTTATTGTTGTTGTGACTTTGATTGTTAAAGCTCCGAGTGAATTCGGGCTTACGGTAGTGTTGTTGCGGTGGGAGGTTCGAGGACGAGGATCTGGTGTTGTCAAACTTCCTCTTTCCGCTGCTCGGGTTGCTGTTGCTGTGGTTGTCATTACTCGGGTTGTCACGGGCTTTAGTGGTTGAACCCCTAGGTGGTAACGCACCTTGGTCACAGCCTGATCCGTCAGTTTGTGTGCTAAACGGATCGCTTGTTGAATCGTGGCTGGTCTGGAAGACGTCACCATACCCTAGAATCTGCGGTGCTAACCCATCAATGTACATTTCAATCCTCTTACTCGGCGGATCCACCATCCGCGGACACATCACAACCACATATTAATCTAAATAAAAATTCATGATTAAAACCATTGTATTCGTTTACAAAGTATTTCCAATCAATCCTTAAAATCATAGAAAATAATAGTTCGGATGAAGACAACCCCTCCATCTAAGTGTCATCATCACTAGATGTCATCGTCTGAGGACACCTCTGAGTGTGCCTCCTCCTCAGCCGGTTCTTCTCCGGTTCTTCTTCGGGTTCCTCCTCGGGATCTTCCTCAGGTTCGGCCTCAGGCTCCGCCTCAGGCTCGGCCTCAGGCTCTGCTCAGGTTCGGCTGCGTTCTGAGCAAGTTGCATTTGTAAGACATCGCAACGCTCTAGAGCTATCTCGGTTCGGGTCCTTGCTACCTGGAGTTGCTCTTGCAAGTCTATCATCTCGGCTTGCATCTTCCTCATAATCTTCATCTGTTGATCACTAGCCTCTTGCATTTCCATCATTGCCGTTGCATGCGGGCAATCTCCTCCTTAGTCTCGGTTCCGTCTTTTAATAGTCTGGAAACGTTCGCTCTCAAAATAGCGCATGTAACCAACATCACGCTCCAAACATGAAACGACAGGCTGCGAGAACTCGCTCTACAGTTCGTTATGGGTGGTAGGGTGTTGGGATAAGCAGGGTGGTTCGGGTGGGGTAACGGGGGAACTTGTTCGCGATAGACCATACGTCTGATCATGTCTAGGGTACCAATCCCAGCTAACGTCGTTTTCGTATATGCCTCCGGATAAGCGGTACCTCTTCGGTGCGGGAGCTTCGAGTTCCAGGACTACTCGGGGTGGCGATGCGGTAGGTAACTGCGGTTCCTTCCCGTGAGCATGCGTCATCGAATCGGATGATGATGAGGGTGTGGCGTCGACATTCCTACAGGTAAGCCGTGTGTATGCGCGCGCGTAGGAGTGAAAGAGGTAAAGAGATAGGATAACACAGACTACACAAATCTATGCAGTGTCGTATCATTATAACTAATGGGGTCGTCGCGGTTATAGTCTAGTATGCATGCAGCTTCTAGTTCGCTATAACCAATGTCTCTGATACCAATCTGTCACACCCTCAAAATCCACTAACGGAGTTTTACCGTCAGAGGGTGTGAACTAACAGGATCGGAATCATCAGTTATAATCAAACCATAAAACAAAGTTTCAAAACCATGAAAAACGTTTACGAGTAATTTATTGCGGAAGCGTTAAAACCATAGAAAACAATGTTATGTCACGCAGGACGATTTAAAACTAATGATAACAGTTAAAAGTAAGTTTGCATAGTTAAAAGTTTTTTCAAGCAATGCATGTTCCTAAACCGCGCGCCCACCTCGGCTACCTGAGAATAACACTACTAAAAGTGTCAACACAAGGTTGGTGAGTTCACAAGTTATATAAAAATAAATGTTTAGCGTTTGCGTTCAGCGTCTTTGCGTTACAGCGTTTTGCGTTACCAGATAGTGTTATGTCAATTATATATCTATAGGTAGCTAGCCTATAAAGCAAGTATTACTAAGTGTTCGACACCGAAGCTGACTGTTTATCAAGTGCCTTGTCACCAGGTCATCCAGACCATGGTACGTGTTAACCAAAATTACACCCGCTCGACCTCCAGTCGAGTTTAGCGTTGGGTGGGGTTTGTCAAAACCAGTAGTACTACTCAACAGTGACTCGCTATTCCAAAATATTAACCGGTTCGATGTGTTAGGACTTCAATTGTTTCGTTTGCCACTTAGCCTTTACAAGTGATATATAATTTACTAACAAAATCTTAAATGCGTTTATCGGAGTATGTTATCTCCCCCAAGTGAAAAGCGTTTAAAACAGTTTAAAAGGGGTAAGTGAAACTCACTGTTTGGGAAGAATTTCCCAAATTAAATCACCAAGATGCGCGTCACAGAAAACTCTCTCTAGCGTTCTAAAAACAACAAAGAGATTTTTCTAACGTGTCGGAATTTTATCGAGTCTCTAGACCGGCACATAATACCTATGCACATAACATGTTTCGTGTTTCGTTTGTGAATCGTGGTGTGACTTTAACAAGTGAATTTGTGACAACATTACATGTGTAAGCAATCATATACGTGTCATGTATTCATAAAGTACATCACTAGCAATTATTCCCCGTAAGGGCATTTTGGTCAAATCATGACAATTAACTAGCCATTATTCCCCATAAGGGCAATTTGGTCAAATTATGACAATCAATTAGCAGTTATTCCCCGCAAGGGCATTTTAGTCAAAACACGACAATTATCTTGCAATCATTCCCCTCAAGGGCAATTTGGTCAAAACACGATAATAAATTAGCAAGTATCATGTTTCATGCATTTTCACAAAACTCAGCAGCTAGTTTCACCGAGACAGAAATTCTACTTAAAAGATTGGTACTATTCCACCGATCATAGCATCTCAATTAATTTACCAAAAATCATCACAGAAGAATATATGTCTTAGGTTTCCAGAACATATTTTATTATATTTTTATTCACATAGTTTTCTCACAATCATCAAATCATTACAGCAAACTCATAACAGTCAAATTCATGTGCAACAGAATGTTATTTGCAATTCCCGTTAAACGAAAAATCCAATAAATGCAAGACCACTTGGGTTAGGTTCCTAACTCAATAAGACAACTTCCAGAAGTGGAACCAACCCAATTGGTCTCGTAGTTCATGAGATATAACATTTACAAAACAACCTAACAGCAGGTCTAACAGCTCAGCTTTGCACAACGTTTTTGTAAAATCAGAAAAGTTAACCTTTACTTGTCCAAAAATTACAAATTTATACTCTATAGAAACTAGACTCAACCTAGTTTACTGTAGTACCAATAATCTCAACCAATTTTTACATTTACACTTCGTTACAGTCACTTAAACATCAATAACACATTCTGTCCAGAAACTGTTTGCATCCAAACTCAACATATTAACAATCTATGAACTATCATGCATTTATATAACACTATAGACTCCATAAACACCATCCATGCACATCAATTACATATTACATACATGATTAGGGTTTTTGTTTGAACTCAAATCAAAGACACAACAATTAACGTGTAACAATATCAATACTAGTTATCAAATCATTATCCAATCAACAACAATCCTATTAACTATACACACTCACAAAATCGGCTGCTAGGGTTTGTTATTAACCCAACAAACATCAAAATCAAGTAATAAGGATGTATAGGATGATCAATTATACCTTCCTAGCACCTAATTCTTCAATCAAGGGCTTGATTTGATGGTGTATATGTGTGTGAAAGTCGACGGCAGCCAAGGAGCAAGGGGGGGTGGGGTTCCGATCGGACTTGTGGGGGAAAGAAGAATAAGTTAGGGTTTAGTTGTTAATTATATATTTATAGAATACTATGTTACACTTTGGCCCCTCCACTTTCAATTGTTGCTTTTCCTAGCTTAAACTAACTTAGTTCTTGTTTCTTGTCTAGCATTACACACAATATAATCAAGTAACACATATGTTAACACATAATTATCACATAATTATTATGTTGACGTTTTTCGTTTATTCACCAATCGTTTGCGCCAACTCGTTTGCGTTTCGGTGCAAATCCCGAAAGACTACACATGTAGTAAGTGTTAAGCGTCATTTAAACCCTAGTTTAAATGTAATGAAATGTGCGTTATAGATTCAATGATCTTTAAGTTTGAATTGACGGAGTTGAGTTAACGGAGTTAACCTGAAATTGACGATTGTCACAATCTATAAGGGTTGGTTTCTAACTCTAGCACGAAGCACATAAGCATGTTATTCCAACTTCGGTTTACCTGAAAAGCATGTTAATACAGGTCAACTACGAATAGTTGGTGAGTTTCATAAGTTTGTACGAGATCAGTATACGTAATCGTAGTATTCAGTATGCATATATGTATGTGATGTATTTATGCTAACCTGCAAGTGAATCCTTTACGTGCTATACCACGTGGCCTCCACTGGCCACACACTCCCTATGCCCTCAATTGCCACATGCCCCAAAAGGTACTATGTCTAACGCCAAATATCATGCTACAACAGGTTCGTATGGTCACGTGCAATTGTAAAACATGTCCCCGTATACCCCATTGGCCATATCAATTGGGTTTGTAAAACCAATAGTACTATTCACATGCCATGGGCTCGAAGTTAATCACTTGTGTGTGTGTGGGGGGGGGGGGGGTTGGACTTTCAAGTGTTAGCACTTAGACAGTTCACATTATAACATGTTTCCAGATAAATAGGTATATATAAACCTGCTTTCCACCCCAAATGTTCGTAAAAAAGTTTAAAAAGTGGCGTCATGAAACTCACCTTATTGTAGTATCGAACAAGTAACACGTGTGATATAAACTGCTCTTCGATTATAGGTCGTATATCGGTATTGCATTTTTAGTACTAGTATAGTTTTTAAACTTAATTGGGCTGTATATCTAGTCTTGGTATGGCTGTTACGCCCAGAACATGTCAGTAGTCTTAGATTGTGACGTTGTACCATTTCTCTAAACAATATCATGATTAATAGGAACATTACGAGAAGAGCTATGAGAAGAATTTACCTTTGTGTCACTTGGAAATTGACCTTTATTTTTCTTCAAATCCGCCACTTCGGTTGCAAATTGACCCATTTGAGTGGTCAATGATTGGATAACTTTGTCATGGATTTCATATTTTTGCATGCTAACGTCATCAAGTTGATCCATCTTTTGCATGTCTTGTTGCATCATCCTAGGCATATCCATGACTTCATTCTCACTAGAATGAACTTGACCCAAAGAACCACTTTGACCACCACCCAATGATTGAAATTGCCCTTGAAAACCTTGATTGTTCCTGCCTCGAAAATTTCCTTGATTATTGTATTGTTGGCGTGGAACAAAATTCCCTTGATTCCCTTGGAAATTAGGATTGGCTTGGTTATCCAGACTCCCATCACTAAAGTTGGGATGACTTCTCAACCCGGGGTGTAAAGTGTTCGAGTTAATATTATAATTTCTACCACCTCCCCTTGACCTTGGATTGTGTTTACCTCTTCCAGATTTTCTTGACCCACCATGCAAGAATCCGCTGCATAACCCCATTCATTACAGCTAATGCAAACGTCATATACCTGATTTGTAGTTTGCACCCTTCCATCATCTACGACATGTACTTGCGGTCTTACAATTTCCGGCCTTGCTCTTCTTGCGGATTGAGCCTTTCTTTTCGATGTGACCGACATTTAGTCTAAATACGCCCAATCGTCTTGCTCATAATTGGTACCAAATTTACCATTTGTGATCGACACGCACATCCTCCGAATTCAGCCTCTCATGAAAAGCATTCAATAACTTCCAAAGAGCAATACCATGATGAGGACAATTCTTGATCATCATGTTAAACCATTCAAATGCTTCATGAAACATCTCGCCCGATTGTTGTTGAAAAGTTCTCAAACTCCTTCTTGCATCATTGGTCTTTTGAGCCGTGAAAAACTCTTCCAAAAACCTTTGTTGCTTATCGGCCCAAAGTATAAATCGACGCAGAAGGTAATGTATAGATCCATCTTTTCGCCTTATCTTCAAAGGAAAATTGAAATAGTACCAACTTGACATCATCTGATGAGAAACCTTGACCTCCAATCTTGTCGCAAATGGAGACATATGCCTCCAAATGAAAGTAAGGTTCTTCCATCGCCAAACCTTTATACTTCGGTAAATTTGGAGTGAGTTGGTTCTAACCTCAAATGTTCTTCCTTGTTAATTTTAAGGAACAACCACCGGAGAATGGTTCTTAGTGATGATTGGAAAAAAATGTGCTTCAAATCCCCTTACCACTTCTCTATTATGTCTTCTTGGTACCCCCCAATGGTACTCTTGGTTGACCCATTTGACTTTGCACGGGCCTTGGAGGTGCAAATTGAATAGGTGGTGGTGGAGGCATTTCTTGTTGAAATTGTTTCCCTTGTTGTGGAACTTGTAATTGCATAACCGATGGTAATTGTCTAGCATACTCTTGAACCGGTTCCGGTTGTTGCCTTTGAGCATTAGAAAAATTCCCTCGATTCCCACTTGATTTCTATCACCCCGCGTGTAATAACTTTCCTCTTTATAACCCTCAAACTCCTTTTCGAACCCGTCACTATAACCATCACCTTGTGTTCTCAAGGATTGCATAAAAGTCGGTTGTTGATATTGGAACCTTGCTTGTGGTGGTTATTGAAGGATCATAGTGGTATGACCTATAGATGGTTCTTGTTAGGATGTAGGTGGTTGGTTTTGTTGGGATGATGATTGACCGAAAGTAGGGAAAAATTGGGAAAAAGTGGCAATGATGAAGTTTGGTAAGTATATTAAGTACTTGTGGGTAAAGTTTTTGACGTACAATACCATGTTAGTAGGTCTTATATTTGATGAAATGAGACTCATTTTGAATCTTATATTTGATACATGGGATTTCCGTATTGCTTTTTCTTTGAACCCAAGTATCACATGACCCCTCTTAATTGAGACATGAGATCAAAGACTTGAAATAGGAATCACTTCGGTTCCCTCATATATATATATATATAGGGATCGTGCCATAAACAAAAGATTTTATTAATATTTAATCCATTTTTCTGGCTTGGCTAGGCGAGATAGCCTAGCCACTTCCCCTTATTTATGAGATCAGACAGTCCAAGAAGACCTCGGTCTTGGGTAATTGATGGAACCTATTCTCTAATACAATCAGCTGTGCACAAAGATGTTCCTACAACTATTGAGAGGGAGATACCACACTTAAGCGAGACCTTACCACTTATTGACTTGAACAAACCTTCCCAGTGAGTTTAATATGTTTAGTAAGATTCTTGCTTTCACGAAACCATTCTCTCACTTCCTCTGCGAATTGAGATCGTCTATTTCAATATCCCAGTATTCGTCTTATCCATTCACCTTCTTTCAAATATGGCTGATAATAGCCAACAATCTCAAGAGCTTGACCCTGCTCAAATGTCAATAGGTATTTTCACTTCCAGAAGAACAAAGTAGCAGGTTCAAATATATATATATATATATATATATATATATATATATATATATATATATATATATAAAGAATTATTTTTATACTTCTTACTATTACATAGTGTCCATAAATCTCATAGTAGGTCCCCAAAGATTCATAGTGAATTTCGATAGGAACTTCTCTTGCAGCAATAACACGTTATTTGATAGTTTATTTTTATAAATATAAAATTATGAACTTATGTGTAAAGATGATTTTACGTAAATATTATGTATATATTTGTTTTTTTTATCATTTTACTAGGTTTGAAACCCTAGATACCTAGTATCGGTTAAGTTCATCAAGACACCTACACTGAATAAAAAAAAATACATGTGAACGCCCTAGATAATGTCAACATGCGTAAAACTTATGATCAAAGCGACACATATACGGTTGGTACCGGTTAGGTTCGTACCTTCTCCAACACTAAATTAGAAAAATAAATTAGTAAATGTATAGCTTATGATACAAAAAATAATATATGTAAAATGACGTTTATTCGGTTGGAAAAATACGGGCGTTCTGACAGAAATTCGGTGGGTATCGATAGGTTTGCCATGGTACTTGAACTAAACCCAAATATTAAATCTCACAAAATTAACGTATTTAAAATAAAACAAAACAAACAAACAAACAAAACTTAGGCGTCGCAGCGGCTAGTCGACACACATTCGGTTGGTACCGGTTAGGTTTGTTATCATACTATAAGTAAACTTAAAAAAATATTTCATTATTGGCTAAGTTCGTTACGGTACTAAAACCAAAGAAACAAAAACACAGGCGTTGCATATTTAGTTGGTAATAACTTGGTATCGCTTAAGTTCGTTACGATACGAAAACTAAATCTATAAGACCTTTAAAAACTTATAAAAAGAAAAACTAAATTCAAAGACCTTTAAAAAACATGATGCCATAGACCCCAAAACTAAAAAATAATTAATAGATAAAATAGCGATGCTTATCACTTGAAACCAGGCAACATGAACGTAACAGAAAGATAGAAATAAAATGACCACAATTTGAAGCACTTCTTTCAAAATCATTGTAAATAATTGGGTTGCGCCATATATATGAAAAGAGTATACAATAATGATGTATTTGTCGAATCAAATACCATGGTATAATAATTAAACATTCTAACTAGTTGATAATTTTACTATTAGTTGGGAATTTTGTGAAAGGTTCTCGTAAAAGGTTTCATTAACGCCAATTCATCTCGAGTAGACCTTATTGTTGTGAGAATTATTAATTAATGAGTTGTAGGGAGGGATTTATGTCACCACAAACAAAGACTAAATCAAGTGTTGGATTCAAAGCCGTTGTTAAAAATTATAAATTGACTTATTATACTCCTGAAAATGAAACCAAGGATACTGATATCTTGGCAGCATTTCGAGTAACTCCTCAACCTGGAGGTCCGCCTGAAGAAGCAGGGGCCACAGTAGCCGCCGAATCTTCTACTGGTACATGGACAACTGTATGGACCGATGAACTTATGAGCCTTGATCTTGGGATTGGGCAGTTTCTACTTACGATCGTCACAAACTAAATTATGATCAAATTGGTATTGTATAGTCTGGATGGCTACTTACGACGCACACTTGTATGGTATGGATGGCTATCTTACGTTTTAAAGAAATGACCTGGACCAATAGGGAAATCCCATCTCAATTTTTTCTATTTATCAATCTATTATTTTGAGCAAACAAGAGTTGGTTGGTTTCATTTCACTAGATGAAGCAGGAATGGTAGAAAGAATTGGTGGAGGTGTGGTTGGCACTGTTTTACTTGTAGTGGGAGTTGGTGAATCCATTGAGTTGTTCGATGTAGTTGGAGAACCAATGAGTTTGTTCTCCCGAAGTAGGACTCGTTTCTTCTAAGCATTCGTTCGATTTCGGGATCAAAAACTAGTGGCGATGACTTATGAGAGCCTCTAGTATGCATACACCTGAAAGTACCTGCACACTAACAAAACCAACATAAACTCGAAAATAAAAAACAAAAACTACAAAAGTTAACACACGTTGCGTACCGGCAACGACGCCAAACTTTGACGTGAGGTCGTAGACTCGCTCAAAAATTAACCTATTACACTAAATAGATAGTGGTAAGTAGGTATCGAACACAGGGAGTTTGTGAAATATGTGTTATCAAGTAGCTTTGCATATTAACTAGATTTAAACTAAATGCAGCTGATGATCTCAATGTTTTGGTTGTTTGGTTTGATTAACTAAAATTAACTAAAAGCACTTAACAAAGTTTTTAAATCAGAGATGAGAGGATATGTTCTCCCTCCGTTTCAGGTTTCTATAACTTTAATGTGAAAGTTTAACCTGAGATGAAGTACATAGACATAGTTCACGATTATGCGATTGATCATGATAAAAAGGGACCAAGTACTTGGATTATAAAAAGCAAGGTGGCCACCTAATGATTAGTTAATATATACTACCATATGTAATATAACGTTACATATGATTAGAATCTATGAAGTTAACATATGTTTGTTCGCAAGTTGGGGTGGCCATCTTGACCTAAACAATTTCAAGTTGGTCAATTTGGGTTGTTTTAAACTTATATGAGTTGGTTTGGGTCGTAGGTTTTAACTAAATTGGCCAAAACGGGTCACTTGAAAATTCATTCTTATTTTCTGGTAAAAATGGGCCAACAAATTTAAAGATATGGGTCGATGTGGGTTAGTGTCTTAAGTAAAAGTGGCAGGTTCGGGTTGAAACGAGATCGGTTTAGGTTTTGGCTCGGATCAGGTTTCGTGCCAACTCGAGCTTTCGCACTGGACAGGTTGGGTTTATGTGTCTTTCGAGTTTTCGCACTGGACGGATCGATTTTGGTTTTTGTTTCGTTTTGGTCGGGTTTTTTCAGTTTCATTTATGTTCAGTTTCATTTATTTAGTTTCGTTTTGATCTTTTTTCGGTTTCGATCAATTCGGTTTAATTTGGTTTTTTGTTTCGTTATCGTCGACTTTTCGGTTTCGGTTAATTTCTGGGTTTTTTATGAACAATGACAACGGAAACATTTTGCTTTTTTACATTTTTTTTTATTTATATTTTGAGTTATGACTTTTTTATTGTTTTATTGATCTTTTTTAGGGTTTTTTTCTGAAAAACCCTTAAAAAATTCAAAAAACATAATAAAAAAATCATAACTCAAAATAAAATAAAATAAAATAAAAAAAAAACTAAATCGTTTCGGCCGTTTTCTTCGTTAAAAAAACGACCCATTCCAACCGGACCCGTTATGACCCGAACCTGTTGACCCAAATCCGTTTTGACCCAAACCAAAACAACCATTTTTTTAATTGACATATTCCGACCCTAAGATGTTCTGACTCATGACCCGTTTCGACCAAACCTAACCCATTTGCTATCCCTATTCGCAAGTATTGCATATATATTATCGTATCTTGTTAGAAAGTTTAATATTATTCAATTTCGTTATATATTACACATATACAATATAATTAGGACTATCTCACCAGTAATTCTTCTTTTAATATATATATATATATATATATATTTATATTTATTTATTTATTTATTAAAAGAGAACTTCGATATGCATCGTCTTAAGCTGTATCTGCATTGTACCCTCTACTTTTTTTAGTTGTACAAATTGTTGCACACGTGTGATGAGAATGGGTGTTTCGTAACACCTGTCATCTTTTACTCACTGCCTAGAAAAAGCTTTTTCTTCCACATCTTCCTACATCTTTATTAATGGGTTTTGTTAAATAGTTAATATTTGATGGGAGTTTCTAGTGTAGTCGTTACGGTGGTCGGTTGTTTGGTTGGTTGCATTGCTATTGCCGGCGACTTAAAATCGGCTTCTCTTCGTAGGTGGTGCGTCAGTTTTGCATTACCGATCGGTAGTTTTCATAATCGAAAATTGCTTTGTTGCCTGCATGTTAGTTTTGAAGTTGGCACAAGAGCTTAATCATCACGCTAGCTATTCACTTTGTAATAATGAAAAGGCACTCTTCCCAAATTGAATCTCTTTTCTCTTTGTAAATTATATTATTTATAAGTAGAATGACATTATTGCATGTATTTTTGATTCGTTTGAACTGCGGTCACATGCAAGGTGTTCTATGAAATTCTTATACATGGAGGATATCATTTTTAGGAGAAGATCTTTAGATTGTTTCTGTTAGATAGCAAATACCATGACTAGGATTTACTAACTGATTATCTGATTTAGTTAGATAATGTTGATAACTCAAAAATACAGTTAACCATCATAATTGAGCAAATATGTTTCGGTGCACATGAGGTATTCGATGAATTGCATGTCTATCTGTTTCAGGTGTTTATGGCTTGAGTGGTGTTCAAGGTTGTGACTGATTTACTTTAATTTATTTTATTTGTGGTATGATGATGATTTGAATCTGATCTGAGAACATCCGACTGCTATTATGGGGTGTTCAGGTGGTGTGGCGGCGGCGGACCAGTGCGGTGGTTTTGTTGTTGGTTGTTTACCTGAAACATGTTGCTTAACTCACAATTATACTATTCCTATCTTAGGAGCTTTATTTGTTTGTACTATATGGAAGCTTGGTTATGCTTTAGTGGCCATGTTGTTTGTACATTGTGTTAGGCTATGATGACGCTCTAATATATGGAATGGAAACGGATGTTGCAACCTTAACAGAGATCGTTGCCTCAAAATTTATTCAAGACACCTGGGATTTAATTATTTATAAATGAGATGAGAAATTTTATTTGCATTTGAAATTATTGTATGTGGAAAACTCACCAAATCAGTAAGTGCTTTGGAATTGGTTGAGTTTAACTTCCTTCTGATTGTGTTTTTTCTTTGCTTATAGCAGGAGGTTAGTTCAATGGTTGTTAATAGCTTCATCGGTAGGAGGAGGTTCGTTCGATGGTTGTTAACAGCTTCATCGGTAGGAGGTTGGTTCGATCAGGTCAAGAATATGTACTTTTTGTGAATTCAGTTTCTTTTTGTTTTGTTTGAAATTACAAAAAATGGAATAACTTTATAGGGACTGCATATGCACCTATTTATGTTACACTTGACAAACTTTGAATTGAGATATAAGCTTGAACTAGAGAGAAAATAAAGCTTGCAAGACACTTGGACTGCATCAAAGACATTGCAATTTGGCTTCAAATTAGAAAACCTTGATAGAAACTAAACAGTTGGAAAAAGACTGCGATGCCCTCAAGATATAGTTTGAGGCTATCAAAGCAGATAATGATTCTGTCCCATCTCAAAGTTAAAAACTTCATGCTGAGGTAATATAATTTAGATTACTTGATAGAAAATATAGTTAATGACTTTTCCTAATAATAAGTTATTACAAAGTTTATGGTAAATATTCATGTCGTATTAAAGTAAGTAGTAACGGTCTCTTTATTTTTCTATATTTGAGTAAGTTTAAAAGTTGCATTTATCTTTGCTAATTATATTTAACACTAAAATCAATGTGTGTAGAAAGATTATTTGGTAGGTCATTGGCTCAAAAATCTTTTGTTATCAGCATATTGTTTACTCTTATGCCATTAGAGATTTATGCTTATTTGTTTCTAGGTTTATTTTAAGTTTCATATATAGTGAAGTTATAGCATATTTGCAATAGATTAAAATAGTTTCATTAATATCATTTGTGTAGATCCATTTGATGATAATAGTACATCCATGACATCGTTAGTAACTGATATGCGTAGACTTCTAGCAAGTAGATGTGGGAAGCGGAAGGGTTGAGTTATTGGTCTTAAAACCATATACAAAACACATCAGAAAAGGTTAACTTTTAATAAATAACCTAATACATTTATACTTATTAATTTAATTTTTCCTTAGGTGTTGCACTTAACCCTGAAGAATGGCGGGATAATTGCCGTGTAGAAGGTAACAGATTTCATCGATAATCCTTCAGCGACAACGGAGAGTCAGGCCATAAACGTAGAACCAAGGCCGACTCAACTGCATCCAGTCATAAATGCAGAACCAAGGCTGAGTCAACTGCATCCAGTCCACTGGCACCCGACCAAAACCAATACATCAATGAGGCCCTATCAAAATTCACCCGGTACAGTGACATATGTAAACGAATTTACTCATACATACTATGGTTTGTGCTTTTTTCAATCAACTATTTGTGTATTTGCATTTTGCAGGCTTCAAGAGTTGAATGGCTCTTCAGTGGTATTTGATTTTGGAAGTACAACTGATGGTTTTCGCTTATTCCATACATCATACTTACTTTCGATGGCTATACAAAGTTTTCTTATAGTTTAGTTGTATATTAAAGATATTCGCTTATTCCAACTGATGGTTTTCGCTTATTCCATACATCATACTTCTTTTCATTTATCCTTTGAGTAGCGTTAAAGATATTCAAACGTTTACGAATTTTTCTCTTTATCACATACACGCGGGTACTAAATACTAGTTACATAACAATCTATAAATTATAATCTTTTATCATACTACATATACGTAGTATACAAATGTTTGCATAAATATTAATAACACCCATTTTCAAGATATATTATATACGTAAAGCAACTGCATCATCGGTAATTATTTTCCTTTTAGTATTTTTTTTGCGATGCTAAACGCACCCTCTTTCTCTAATTTGCCTTTATGTAATTTGTATCCCATATTATATGTTTGCCTTTATGTAATTTGTATCCCATATTATATGTTGATCTTAAATTATATATATATATATATATATATATATATATATATATATTACCAAATAAACCCGAAACTTTAAACCCTTAACCCAAAATCATAAAAAAAAGTGCATCATTGTAAAAAAATAATCTAAATTTCTTTACTTTGTTGTAAGACCCTGTTACCGGTGTCTCACCTTTGACGTTGAATTTACTCATACACGCAGTTCTAAATATCAGAGTTAATAAAAATATTCGCGGAATATTAAAAACATTCAAGCCATTTCATCACATAACCATATTTCTTGTCTTAACGAGCATTCCAAATCATTTAACATAAAACATTGTCTTTAAAATAACATAACATTTCCTTGAGATGCCAGCTTCTTCAAGTCCATGCCATGTGCCTTCCCTCAAGCGATCTTCCTCATTTTACTCACATGTGTGCATACTAAAAGTCAGCTACATTGAGTGAGTTCTAGTTAATCATACAACATACAATCTGTTCTCATACTTGCACACGAGCCCGAAGGTGTGTACGTTATTCATACCTTGCCTTACATACATAACTATCTATACTACTTAAAGAGCCTTCCGCCCTATAACCTCACAGATATTGTAAGGGTCTGGTCCCCAACATCACATATATTATAAAGGTCTGGTCCCTACCATCACAGATATTATAAGGGTCTGGTCCCTATCCTCACAGATATTATTAGGGTCTGGTCCCTATCCTCACAGATACTATTAGGGTCTGGTCCATATCCTCACAGATATTATTGGGGTATGACCCCCTTTAATTCATGCTACTGTAACATACCTGTCCTTTACATATTTTCCTTGACAATACGTGCAATCTCTGAAGAGCGTTCACGTACCGTCAACATATCATACTTACTTGGTACTTATTCATTCATACATCATTTATACATCACATATATTCATACATACATCATTCATACATCATATATATCTATCATAACTTTAACTACAACCTGACGGTACATGCAATATCCGAAGATCGTTTACACACCGTCAAGCAATCATCATTCATACATCATACTAAGCATACACTTACCACTTAATGTAAGTGTATTAACTATCACATCGAGTATGCACACAACCCCGAAAACGTAACAAGGAAGTGGGGCTAGAAACTCACATGAACTCGGTTACGTTCACCGTTAATTGTTATTCCTTTCCTTAGCTGTGCTCGACTAACTGTATAACAATTACACATATTAGTTAACTATCACTACTCACATCGCGTTTCTAGTCTAGTAATAACCCTCAACGAATGGGGTCCGGGGGCAGCGCCCCTAGCAGCGGGGTCTAGGGGCGGCAGCCCCTAGCAGGGTCCAAGGGGCAGAGCCCCTAAGTCTTGGGACCATTTTTGCCATTCTTGTAAACTTAGTTCGTTATCCAGTTATCTGATTCGTTACTCAGTTCCTTAACGAATTAGAGTTATATAACGAATGGAGTTCTGATTCGTTATATCATAATGAATCACCACTTATGGACCATCTTAACGAATTGAACTTTAGCGAAATGGTCTTTCATAGCGAACTGGAAATCATAGAGAATTGCTCAACTTGTTCGTTATTCATCCTTAACGATCTGGCCTAACGAACGAGGGTTCTTCCGTAACGAACCACATAACGAATTGAAGCTCATTCGTTATCCTTCCGTAACGAATTAGGTTAGGTTTTCTCAGAGAATGTCAGAAACATTCTCTGACATCCTTAAACACCCGCGCCGCCTTTCCGGCACCGCCATGCCGGAAAGCTGGGCGGCGGCCGGAAAAACGCGGTTTACCCCATTTTACACCGTTTTTCACCGTTTTTCACCCCGTTCGATCCAGACTTGAGCTTGGGTGATCCCTAAGCTCATCTCAGGCTCGGCTTATACCCGATTCCATCCGGATCTCGTGACTTAAACGGTTTAACGGTGTCGGCTCGTCGTTTCGTGACCATAACTAACGGGTTTAACATCATACTATCATTAACTTTGGTCAGGATCGATTCTTCTTCTATGCTCGGCTAGAGAGAGAGAAAGAGACTAGAGAGAGCTTAAGTGTGTTTTTTGATGGTGTATGGAATATGTGTGAAAAAAATTAAATGGGTGATTAAAGGTATATATATTTATTGATCATGGACTTAAGCCCATGGTCTATCCTTCTTTCTTTCATAACCCAAGTCCATAACCCATATCCATTTACCCAACACTAGCACGACTCATAATAACTCATATTTTCATTTATTAACCGAAACTAGAAAAAAAAACGGGATGTTACAAGTCTCCTCCTTAAAGAGGTTTCGTCCCCGAAACCTAACTATTACATAAACAAATTTGGATAAAATTTGCGCATCTCTTCTTCGACTTCCCATGTAGCATCCGATCCCTTGCGATGCTTCCATATCACTTTCACCAACGGTATAACCTTGTGACGGAGCTGCTTTTCCTTGCGATCAACTATCTCGATTGGTTGCTCAATGTAGTTCAACTGTTCATCAACCTCAATGTCCATTAATGGCACATGCGATGTGTCATCAACCAGACATTTTCTTAGATGAGAAACATGGAAGGTTGAGTGAATTCCTTCTAGCTCTTCAGGCAATTCCAGCTTGTAAGCCACTTCACCTACACGATCCATAATATTAAACGGTCCAATGTACCTCGGACTCAACTTTCCTCTCTTCCTAAAGCGAATAATTCCTTTCCAAGGCGAGACCTTGAGCATCACATTGTCGCCAACGTTAAACTCAATCGGTCGTCTCCGCTTATCGGCATACGACTTCTGTCGATCTTGAGCAGCTTTCATCCTTGCTTTAATTTGATTAAATTTTGAAGAAGTTTCTTGAACAACTTCCAAACTTCCCATCTCTTTTTTACCAATCTCTCCCCAACATACCGGAGTTCTACAACGTCTTCCATACAACATCTTGAATGGTGGCATACCAATACTTGAATGGTAGCTGTTGTTATAAGAGAACTCTGCCAGATGCCGATGATCGTCCCAACTTCCACCAAAGTCTAAAACACAAGCACGTAGCATATCCTAAAGGGTTTTGATCGTCCTTTCAGACTGTCCATCTGTTTGAGGATGATACGCCGTACTGATGTTCAATCTCGTTCTCATCTCTTCATGAAACTTCTTCCAAAACCACGAAGTAAAACGAGTATCTCTATCAGACACGATCGATAGCGGTACTCCATGCTTGGATACAACCTCCTTAATGAACAAGCTTGCCAATGTTTTTGACGAGATAGCCTCTCGTATAGGCAGAAAGTGAGCACTCTTGGTCAAATAGTCCACAACCACCCAGATGGTATCATGATGTTTAGCTGTACGAGGTAGCTTAGTTATGAAATCCATGGTAATGTGTTCCCATTTCCATTCTGGTATCTCCAAAGGTTGCATCTTCCCATAAGGCTTCTGATGCTCTGCCTTGACTTGTAAACAAGTTAAGCACTTACTGACATAATCTACCATGTCATTCTTCATTCCTGGCCACCAATAGTCTCTTTTCAAATCTTGGTACATCTTCGTAGTTCCTGGATGAATCGAATACCTTGACTTATGAGCTTCATCTAAGATTCGACCTCTGAGATCTCCAAGGCGTGGAATCCACATACGACGGAAATGTCGGGGCGTGAGAAGATTGCTCAAGTCTTCACCAACTCGCATTAAATTCCTACGATAACCTGCATATGCATATAAAATAGAAATTTTGTCAACAACACATATTGAGTGAGTAAAACACCAGTTAAGGGAGATATAATATATACATAATAAATAAAGAAAAAAAATGCAAACTGTGTCAAGTGAGATAAGCAATTTAACCAATCAGCAAGTAAATAATGATGTCGGTAAGCCTGATGTCAGATGAGCTGAATGATGGCTAACACGACGGACGTATGATCATACTAGACTGAGAAAATGTAGGACCTCTCTGACATGTATTCAAGCAAAGAATATAAGCATATAGCACGTTAGGTATAAATGGTTAAACGCACAAGACAAACTACTGCAAGTGAGTATTAAATAATAGGTAAATAGATAAAGCACGCATATGTCCCCAAAATGGTTAAAAATAAGTAAAAAAGAGGAGTGATTACTCACCTGGTTGAGAAAGCAAACAAGATAAACAATGATACGAAGCGTCACTTCTTTCGAGATTGTCCAGCAGAAAATTCTAAGTATGAGTTATGACGATAAATAAATATGAACTTAAAATACGAATGCTAATCAAAGACGAACATAATCTAATTTTAAACCAATCGATCGAGTCTTATACCATCGAATTGAGTTTCAGACCAATCGAATCGAGTTCCAAACCAATCGAATCGTGTTTCAATTCGATTCGATTCATTTCCAGTTCGATTCGTTTTTCTAATTCGATTTGATTCGTTTACAGTTCGATTTGTATTCCAAATGAATCGAGTTACTCCATAACTCAATTCAAACATGGTTTTTCATGTATTTCCATTCTAATCATTCCTCACATCGCATCATGCTTGTTTTAATGATAAAACGAATTCCAGACCATAATAACTTCATTTCCTCACTGTAACACAGTCCAAACGTCACTCATTTGTCCTGTTTAATTCCAAACATCTTCTTAACGTTCAAGTTTACCTTTTTCTTTCATAATAATAACCGATTTAGCTTAGTATCAAATCCTAGGGCAAAAGGATCTCAAAAACTTAACATTTAACCTAAAACATACCTTTTGGTATGGTTTTGCTTTGGCTCGGATTCAACACGCGAATCTAGATGTGTTTCTCAAATTGTTTGATGACGATTCGAGCCGAAATCTACCCCTTCTTAGCTTTGGATCTGGTCCGAAGGGTAGGGGAGTATTTTTGTGTGTTATTGAGTGTGTGGAGAAGGCTAGATGAATGAAATTAGGGTTTTAGGGAGGTTTAAAGGTGTTTATATACCCTTAAGTCCATGGACCTAAGGCTCATCACCATCCATTATTCCATCTTTTTTGTCCAAGATCACGCTCTATTATTTTTATTTAACTTAACTAAATAATAACACACCATTAAGTAAACGGAATTCTTTTATTTATTATTATTAAAAGTAGGATGTTACAAGACTACCCTCCTCAAACGAGGTTTCGTATCTGAAACCTAACTATTACTTAAACAAATTTGGGTAAAACTTTCACCAAGAGGATAATTTTATGACGAAGTTGCTTTTCCTTGCGGTCGACTATCTCTATAGGTTGCTCAACATAGTTAATTGATCATCAACCTCAATATCTACTAATGGCACATGAGACGTTTCATCAGCTAGACATTTTCGCAAGTGAAAAACATGAAAAGTAGAGTGAATCCCTTCTATCTCTTCTGGAAAATTCAGTTTGTAAGCCACTTCGCCCACACAATCTATGATTCTAGACGGTCCAATGTACCTTGGACTCTGCTTTCCTCTCTTCCTAAAACGAATACTTCTCTTCCAAGGCAAGACCTTGAGCATCACACTATCACCAACGTTAAACTCAATCGCCCGTCGCCACTTATCGACATATGACTTTTGTCGGTCTTAAGCAGCTTTCATTCTTGCCTTGATCTGATTAAACCTTGAAGAGGTTTCTTTCACAACTTCTAAACTTCTAATATCTTTCTAACCAATCTATCCCCAACATACAGGAGTTCTAAAATGTCTATCATACAACATCTCAAATAGCGGGATCTCAATACACTCGAGTGGTAGCTGTTGTTATAAGAGAATTCTGCCATATACAAATGATCATCCTAACTTTCTCCAAAGTCTAAACGCAAGCACGTAGCGTATCCTCAAAATTTTGGATAGTCCTTTCAGACTGCCCATCTGTTTGTGTCACACCCTCAAAATCCACTAACGGAGTTTTACCGTCAGTGGGTGTGAACTAACAGGATCGGAATCATTAGTTATAATCATACACCATGTTTAAAGTTTTCAAACCAACAAGACATCAAGTCTTAAATAAAATGCGGAAGCGTAAATTTGTAAACCAAAAAGTTTGCGCCACACAGGACGACTTAAAAACCTAAGTTATTAAGATAAAAATTAAAAGAAGTTTTCAAGTGAAGGTGTTTAGCGAATGCAAGTTCCTATACCGCGCGCCCGCCTCGGCTACCTGAGAATAACATACTAAAAGTGTCAACACAGGGTTGGTGAGTTCACAAGTTTATATAAATAAAGCGTTTGCGTTTGCGTTTGCGTTTACGTTTTGCGTTACCAGATAGTGTTAAGTCAATTATATATCAATAGGTAGCTAACCTATCAAGCATGTATTACTAAGTGTTCGACACCAAAGCTGACTGTTTATCAATTGCATTGCCACCATGTCAACCACGATCATGGTAATGAGTTAGCCAAGATTACACCCACTTGACCTACAGTCAAGTTTAGAGTTGGGTGGGGTTTGTCAAACCCAGTAGTACTACTCAACAGTGACTCGCTATTATCCAAATATTAACCGGTTCGATGTTACGAAGGACTTTGGTTGGTTTGTTTGCCACTTAGCCTTACAAGTGATATATAAACACTAAACAAAATCTACAGCGTTGGAGTATGTTATCTCCCCCAAATAAAAGCGTTTAAAAAGAGTAAAAAGGGGACGTGAAACTCACTGTTTGCAAAGAAAAATCAAAAAGAATCCGAGAGAGGTGTGCGTCATAGAAAATCCTCACTAGTGCTCTAACAACAAAAATGAGATTTTCTAAGTATTTAAACTACAAGTGAGTCCCTAGACTCGACACATACAACTTATGCATGAGATGCGTTTCGTGTTCCATTTGTGAAATAAGTGCGACTCGACAAACACGTTGGTGATATGTTACATGTGTGAACAACTACTTAAGTGTCAAGTATTAAAATTGTACATTACTGGCAATTATCCCCCACAAGGGCAATTTGGTCAAAACATAGCAAACATCGATCAGTTATGCACTTTTCATGACAATTCAAGTAATACAGCAGCTAAATTGTCCAGGCAGATTTTCACTCGACAAGATTAATCTATTTAACATATCCTAACATGTCCAATAAATCACCAAAAATCATCAAAGAAACATACTTGAGTTAGGTCTCTAAAAATATTTTTATTATATTTTTATGATCTTCGGTTTTATCACAATGATTAAAAAACCAAAGCAAGCACACAGCAATCATTATCATGCGCAACAGAATTTTATTTGTTATTCCTGTTAAATGACAATTCCAATTATTGCAAGACCAATTGGGTTAGATTCCTAACTCAAAATATTAACTTCCAGAAGTGGAACCAACCCATTTGGTCTTGTCCTTTATAAGATATGCTAATTTCAAAATAGCCTAACAGCAGGTCTCCCGAATCAGCCTTGCACAATAGTTTTGTAAAATCATAAAAACTAACTTTTATCCGTCCAAAAATTACAAACTCAGACTTCTCAGAAACTAGACTCGACCTAGTATATTTTAGAATCAACAATAGCATCAAAACATTTAATTAACATTGAGTTACAGCCATCCAAACACGAATTCAATAATCTGTCCAGCATCAGTTTTCATCAAAACTCAACAAACTAATAACCTTTGCACACAAAATCATGCATATAATCCTAATTCATCAACTAACAACACATTTAGCACTTAGGGTTTATGATTTGTAGGTTTAATCATGAAATTAACTTATAGAATGGGTTAGATATGAAGTTTATTTACCTAGTTATCACCTTGGATCCTTCAACAATCTTGCAAATAACTTGTATATGTGTGTGTGTGTGTGGTGATCAGCCGAGCAAGAGAGGAGAGGGGAAGGGGGCTGCCGTCGCCAAGAGGGAGAGGGAGAGAGGAAAGAGTTAGGGTTTTTTTGTTTAGGTTTTTTATATATTAATAATTATAATATAAGTTACACATCACACCCTAGCCTTCTAGTTAATCAATTTCTAGCACAAGTTAGTTTATTTTCCACATGAATTAACGTTATGCATGTAAACACCAAGTAGCACATAGACGTAACACATAATTATCAAATACTTCTTGTTTTCGTATTTGTCGTTTGTTCACCAACTGTTTGAATCGACTCGTGTGTGTTTTGGTGAAATCCCGAAAGACTACTTGTGTAGAGATTGTCAAGCGTCATTTAAACCCTAATTTAAATGTAATGAGATGTGCGTTACAGTTCATGTGATCTTAAGTTTGAATTAACGGAGTTCGGATTAACGGAGTTAACCTGAAATTGACGAGTGTCACAGTTTGAGGATGATACGACGTACTGATGTTCACTTGTTCCCATGGCTTTATGGAACTTCCTCCAAAACCTTAAAGTAAAGCGAGTATCTCTATCAGACACGATCTATAACGACACTCCATGTTTAGCCACAACCTTTTTTACGAACGATTTTGCAAACATATCTAACGAGATAGCCTCTCGTATAGGCAGAAAGTGAGCACTTTTTGTTAATCGGTCCACCATCACCGAAATGACATCATGATGTTTAGCTATACGCGGTAACATAGTTATGAAATTCATGGTGATGTTTTCCCATTTCCATTGTAGTATCTCCAATGGCTGCATCTTTACATACGGTTTATGATGTTCTGCCTTGACTTGCAAGCAAGTTTAGCACTTACTGGCATAATCTACTACTTAATTCTTTATACTTGGCCACCAATAGTCTCTCTTTAGGTCGTGGTATATCTTGGTGGATCCCGGATGAATCGAGTATCTAGTCTTATGAGCTTCATCTAGGATTCAACCTCTAAAATCTTCATGGCGTGAAATTCACATACGGTCGAACCTCGTCTTCACACCATAAGTGTTATCCATCAGCTCAGTTTGTTGTCCATAAATTCTTTCCTTCTTCATTAATACTTCTTTTCCAAACGAATCAAGTTTCTCCAGAATTCGATTTAAACATGGTTTTTTGTCACACCCTCAAAATCCACTAACGGAGTTTTACCGTCAGAGGGTGTGAACTAACAGGATCGGAATCATTAGTTATAATCAAACATCATATTCAAAGTTTTTAAACCAAAAATATTAAAGTTTAATGAATGCGGAAGCGTAAATCATAAACCAAGTGTTGCGTCACGCAGGACGACTTAAAACCCAATTAATAACAGTTTAAAAACAAGTTTTCAAAACGATAGTGTTCAATGAAATGCATGTTCCTATACCGCGCGCCCGCCTCGGCTACCTGAGAATAACATACTAAAAGTGTCAACACAGGGTTGGTGAGTTCACATATATAAATAAAGAAAATGTTTGCGTTTACGTGTTTGCGTTTGCGTTACCAGATAATGTTAAGTCAATTATATATCGATAAGTAGCTAGCCTATAAAACAAGTATTACTAAGTGTTCGACACCGAAGCTGACTGTTTATCATATGCCTTGCCACCATGTCAACCACGACCATGGTAATGTGTTAGCCAAGATTACACCCACTCGACCTCCAGTCGAGTTTAGAGTTGGGGGGGGGGGGGTTTGTCCAACCCAGTAGTACTACTCAACAGTGACTCGCTATTTGTCACACCCCGATCGTGATGGCGGAATAATCGAGGCGCGGCGACTAAGTCGTGATTGTTGAGCACAATAGTATAAAAGTCTAAATGCATAAACATAACCAAAATGTCAAATATTACACCATCCAGGTAACATGAAACAAATTGTTTTAATACAAAATATCAAGTTTCCAAACAACTCCTAGACTAGCCTTCATCTCTCTAAGGCCTCTAAACTTGCTAGGGATTTCTTGCTGCATTATTTCCTGAAAACATGTAACAAACTGTCAACTACATAAAGTAGATGAGTGAATTCATAGGTTTAAAGAAAAAGAGTTTATACACAAACATACTAGTATAGGTTGTAGGGGTTTATATATAGGGTGTACCTGCGGCTAACCCACCACTCCTACAACTTATACTACTATGTTTGGATATAATACCCGGTTTTAAGATGGTTTGTAAGAAAAGGTCTCTTGGTTTTCCCAAAGAGGTTTTTGTAGTAAGTAAAACATGAAATGTTCTCCTGGACTCTCAGCGGGCTTATTATTCTCCCATTAGAGTCGTTTGTGATAAGATTACTCAAAGATTTGTGGTCTCCCAACGGTACATGTAGCACATAGCAGTTAAGCATAAATAAGGACATATAGATTTGAGCATGCTAAGTTTACTAGATAAACCAACACCAAGATCCCACTGTTTACTAGTATCCAAGATGATGGTGAATAAATGATGATGATGATGAATGATGATGAAACTCAATGATCACACAAGACTTGATTGATCCCACGCAAGACTTAAACCAAGACTACCTCGTTCTTGTCATCCAGGACTCAGCTAGGTTCTACCGAGAGTAGGATAGACTCCCCAAAGAATCCTGGGTTCCCTTGGTCCCTACCGAGACTAGTATAGGTCCTCAAGAGTTATGGATTTCACCGAGACTAGTATGAAATCCCAAGAGTTACGAGTGCCACCGAGAATAGAATGCCACTCATGGTCGCGAGTTCTACCGAGAGTAGAATAGACTCTCGCGTCCAATTCAACTCATGATGCTTTGATCTCTAGATTTCCATGCTGACACAATGACTATGATGATATGAATATGATTCCCATTCCCATGATGTCAATGTTCATAGAATTTCCCATACTCATTGATTTCCAATGTTCTTAGATCTCCATAAGTTGATGGGTTTTCCCCATGTTCATAGATTTCCAAAGTTTATAGATTCTTAAAAAGCTTGTGGATTTCCGCACGTGTGTAGAAATCCAAAAGTTTATAGTTTAAAGAGTGTTTGCATAAATGATTTTATCCAAACGTGTAAAGTTACCATGTTTCCACCCCATAGTTTTGAAAAGCTTAAATAGGGGCTATGAACTCACCTTGATCTCGGGTTAGGATGGTGCTACAATAGATCTCCTTAGCCTAGAGTTGAACATATATATAAGGTTAACAACGTGCTATAAGTCTAAGAAAACGAGCTTACGCGGCCTCGAGCAAAAACTGGGTTTTAAAGACGAAAACAGCTTGGTTCTGGCTTGATTCGATCGAATAGGAACACGTTCGATCGAATAGACACACATTCGGTCGAATCTGAGGCACACTCGATCGAACTAGAAACACATTTGGTCGAACCAGTTGGAAAAACTCGTTCGGTCGAACATGGAACTTGTTCGATCGAATAGACACTCGTTCGATCGAATACGAAACTCATTCGGTCGAATGAGTTGGAGACCATTCGGTTGCTTTCCTATTCGATCGACTGGACTGATTCGATCGACTGGTTCGATCGAATGAGTCTGATTCGACTCCTTCAAGCTGGGCGACGGAGAAACCTACGGGTTTTTCAGATTTTCCAGATTTTTGACCCAAAATCGAAGTTTTTGACATGGAAATGCTCGGGATTGAAAGGGCTATCGATTCCTAGTGATTTTAAACACAAAAGCCTGCATTTTGACACCAAAACAAGACGGTTTTTGACCCGAAAACTCTAGAAACGAAAATGGGTGTTTTTGCTCGATTTGTGGCCGAAAATGGTTATGAAAATGGATGATTTTCAAGAAGATCTTACCAAGAATAACAACAAACAGATTTGTGGACTCGGATTTGAAGTTTGAAGACTTTCTCTCTCTAGTTTCTCTCTCTAGAATGAGAGTGTTTGGGTGGGAAGTGTTGGTGGAAATGAAAGAGATGGTGTAAGAATACTTGATTTTCCGCTTAAATACTCGGGTGACTCGGGTTCGGGTTTAGGCTACCGACGGGTCAAGACTAGTCGAGTTCATAAGTTTTTAAACAAACTAAAACTTTTTCAGCAAAACTTTTATAAAACCATTTTCCGAATAATTATTTGAAATCTTTTTAAATAAGAACATTTAATTTTTCGAAAGCATAAAAATTAATATTTTTCAGGCGTAAATGTCGTTTTATAAAATAAACATTTTAAATGATAAAAGCAGATTTTTCCAATGATATGGGTTCCGAACTTATCGTCCAGAATCCCAAAGTCTATAGTTTCCGATGATTTCACGATCCTAGTTTACCAATCGAATTTCAGGGCGTTACATCCTCCCCAATTTAGAGGAATTTCGTCCCGAAATTTAGAACTTAGTATAGTTGATGCAATGATGTTTTAGATCAAATGATCCCATGATGACCACTATGCGCCACTACCCCTAATTTTCGTCTTGGATACCACCCAAATCAAGTTGAAGGGGTTTATATATAGGGTGTACCAGCGGCTAACCCACCACTCCCTCAACTCCACTTGGGTGTTTCTTTCGACTCCTATTAGTTCAATGACACACAGGACGACACACTATTTTCCACTACAAGGCATCACCTTCAAGCTTTACATCAGACATATTCATTTCGGATTGAAGGGGTTTATATATAGGGTGTACCAGCGGCTAACCCACCACTCCTTCAATCTCCAATGAATAATTCCCTCAATAACTCTTGAATTTAACGCCTCACAGCTGCCACGCTAACTATGAGTCCCTAATTCCAAGTCTCGCTTCAGACATAATCAACTTGTGCCGAAGGGGTTTATGTATAGGGTGTACTAGCGGCTAACCCACCACTCCTTCAACATTCATTGATTAATTCCCTACACGAAGCTTGAGTTCACGACTCATAGTTACACAATAGCATATTGTTTATACACGTATACACCTGTGAACTTGATGTAATTATATTCCGGACTATAATTACGAGTTCACCTTGTATCAATGTATAAACTCCATTGTGTGCGGCTAGAAAAATCGACACGACACCACACACACACACACAACCATGCTTCATGAATGCTAGAATGATGACAAATTTTGGCTCAATGATACATAGTTTACCCCAATGTTTACATGATTAAGTATGCACAACTTGTGTTTTCCAGCACGAGTCATGGGTAGCCAAACTTGGTGTTATGCAAATAAGAGAATATTTATAAGCAAATAGGAACAACATGATACTTCATTGATTGATATTGGTCCCTGATTACATGATTACGATTACATAGACTCCAAGATTTCTAGAATTACAAAGATGATGACTATGCGAACAGATGAGGGTATTCCTCCTTCATCTTATCCTCTCGCTCCCATGTGAACTCGGGTCCACGATGGTTGTTCCAACGTACCTTGACTATGGGTATCCGGCTTCGCTTAGTCCTTTTGACTTCTCGATCTAGGATCTCGACAGGTTCCTCAACAAAGTGTAGTTTGTCGTCGATGCGAACCGTGTCGATCGGGATTTGAGCGGTCTCGTCAACGAGGCACTTTTTGAGTTGCGACACATGAAAAACGTTGTGAACACGGCTGAGTTCTGGAGGCAATTCCAAGCGATAGGCTACGGGTCCGACCTTTTCGATGATCTTGAAAGGTCCTACGTACCTTGGAGCAAACTTTCCCTTTTTCCCGAAGCGAACAATGCCCTTCCAGGGGGAAACTTTGAGCATTACGCGATCGCCTATTTGGAACTCCAGAGGTTTGCGGCGTTTGTCAGCGTAATACTTGTGTCGACAGCGGGCGTCCTTAAGTCTTTGCTGGATGATGGCGATACTGTCAGTGGTTTCCTGTATCAGTTCCGGGCCGAGGATTTGAGAATCTCCGGTCTCGGACCAACACAGTGGAGAACGACATTTCCTGCCATAGAGTGCCTCGAATGGTGCGCATTTGATGGTAGCATGATAGCTGTTATTGTATGAGAACTCTGCAAGAGGAAGGTGAGTCTCCCAGCTACTACCGAATTCAAGGATACAGGCTCTGAGCATATCCTCCAGGGTTTGTATGGTCCTTTCGCTCTGTCCGTCCGTTTCAGGATGATAGGCAGAGCTAAGTTTCACACTTGTCCCAAAGGCTTTCTGAAATGACTTCCAGAACCTTGACGCAAAAGAGGGGTCACGGTCAGACGTGATGCCCTTAGGCACACCGTGACGGGTTACGATCTCACGAATGTAAATCCGCGCCAGCTTCTCCGTAGTGTAGTCCTCGCGGACAGGGAGAAAGTGGGCAGACTTGGTCAAGTAATCCACGATAACCCAAATCGTGTCATAACCGCTGGGTGTCCGCGGAAGTTTGGTAATGAAGTCCATAGCGACTTCGTCCCACTTCCACTGCGGTATGATCGGTTTTTTGTAACAGGCCAGATGGTCTCTGATGTTCAGTCTTGATCCGCGAGCATGTTAGGCACCTACCGACGTACAAAGCTATGACTTTCTTCATACCCGGCCACCAGAAGTGAGACTTGAGATTCTGATACATTTTATCACTGCCCGGGTGAATAGAGTATCTGGATTTGTGCGCTTCGCTCAGGATAAGTTCTCGAAGTGGTTCAGAGTTTGGAATCCACATGCGATTTAAGTAGTAAAGTATACCATCATACTTGGTTTCAAACTTCCGTTCGGCACCGCAAGATAGCATATTTTTGAGATCACCACCAGCAATCGCTTGCTTTTGAGCTTCAAGAACCAAGGAGGGAAGATTGGACTGAATACGGATCGCATGCAACTGGGTCCTTTCCTTGCGACTTAACGCGTCAGCCACTACGTTAGCCTTTCCAGGGTGGTAGCGGATTTCGCAGTCGTAGTCACTTAGGAGTTCAACCCATCGACGTTGTCGCATGTTTAGCTCCCTTTGGTTGAGGATGTGTTGTAGGCTCTTGTGGTCGGTGAAGATGACACATTTCGTACCGTATAGGTAGTGTCTCCATATTTTTAAGGAAAAGACCACAGCACCCAATTCCAAGTCGTGGGTGACATAAATCCTCTCATGACTCTTGAGTTGGCGCGAGGCATAAGCGATGACCTTACCGCGTTGCATTAAGACGCAGCCTAGACCTTGGCTCGAGGCGTCGCAATAAACAACAAAATCATCGTTACCCTCAGGAAGTGACAGGATTGGTGCATGACAGAGTTTATGTTTCAATGTTTGGAAAGCCTCTTCTTGCTCTTGGTTCCAAATGAATGGTTCCCCTTTTTGAGTTAACATTGTGAGAGGCAATACGATCTTTGAAAAGTTCGAGATGAATCGACGGTAGTACCCAGCTAAACCAAGAAATGAACGAATTTCGGTTGGCGTTGTAGGCGCTCCCCAATTTTTGATGGCTTCAATCTTGGCAGGGTCGACATGAATGCCTTCCTTGTTAATGATGTGACCTAAGAATTGAACTTCCCTTAGCCAGAATTCGCATTTGGAGAATTTGGCGTAGAGTTGCTCTTTCCTCAGCAGATCCAAGGTAAGCCTGAGATGAAGCTCATGGTCGGCTTTAGAGCGGGAATAAACGAGAATATCGTCAATGAAGACGATAACAAACTGGTCCAGGTATGGACGACAAACGCGATTCATGAGATCCATGAACACCGCAGGGGCATTCGTCAAACCAAAAGGCATGACTAGGAACTCGTAGTGTCCATAACGAGTTCTGAAAGCGGTTTTCGCGATGTCGTCCTCCATGACGCGTACTTGGTGATAACCTGAGCGTAGGTCGATCTTGGAAAAGTAAGTGGCTCCTTGCAGCTGGTCGAAAAGATCGTCAATCCTTGGTAATGGATACCGATTCTTGACCGTGAGTTTGTTAAGCTCACGATAGTCTATGCACATCCGGAAAGATCCGTCCTTCTTCTTGACGAAGAGGACTGGAGCTCCCCATGGAGATGAACTAGGGCGAATAAAACCCTTGTCTAGTAGTTCCTGTAGCTGGCTCGATAATTCCTGCATTTCTGACGGAGCCAAACGATACGGAGATTTTGCCACGGGGGTTGCACCGGGAACTAATTCGATGTGGAATTCGACTTGTCGGCTAGGAGGTAGTCCGGGTAAGTCTTTAGGAAAAACGTCTGGAAATTCACGCACAACGGGGACATCAGAGAGCTTCTTCCCCAAAGATTTCTTGATGGAGACATGAGCTAGGAAGGCGAGACACTTCTTTCGAAGGCATCGCCGAGCTTTAAAGCAGGAGATTAATTTCAGACATCTACCTGATCTTTCTCCTTGAATAATTATGGACTCGCCAGAAGAACAAGGAACGCGAATGAGCTTCTCAGCACACACCACTTCCGCGTGGTTGATGGACAACCAATCCATCCCAACAATTACATCGAAACTTCCTAATTGCATAGGGATGAGGTCAATGTTAAGAGACGTCTGATCAAACGTAAGCGTGCAATTGCGAACGATTTTGTTCACTTGGGTAGACTCTCCGTTTGCCATTTCGACAGAGAAAGCGGGGTCTAAGACAGAGGTTCCTAGATTAAGCAATGGGACCAACTCGCTAGAAATAAAACTCCTATCTGCACCCGTGTCAAATAGAATAGAAACCCAGAGATTGTTAAGGATGAACGTACCAGTAATGACGTCAGGATTTTGGCGAGCTTCAGCAGCGCCAATAGTAAAGGCTCGGCCTCGGGCCGGAGGAAGATTTGCAAGACGAGGACACCTGCTCCTGAAATGGTCCGTGGCTCCACACTCGAAACAGCTTCGAGTGTTGCTGGGTTGGGAACTGCTGCTCTGTATTGCCAGTTGATTACCTTGAAATCTGCAGCGTTCCGCTAGGTGCCCCAAACGTCCACAGTTCGTGCATTTCCAGCACGGGGTTCCGGCAGGGTGATGAAATTGGCAAGTGCCGCACTTGGGGTGAACCCCAGTGTACTCCCTCTTTGGCCTTCCAGAAGGGGTGGGAGCAGGAGCGACAGAGCTGATTGGGGTTGCGGGAGTAACCATCGCGTAACTGCTAGCCTTACGCTTTTTGATGCGGTTGATCTTTTTGGATGAGCCCTCAGCGGCCTTGCCCGTACCTTTGGCTAGGACCCCAGTCTTAACCTGGTCCTGGGTCAGTCGGGCAGCTAGTTCAATGGCCGCTTGTAGGGTTGATGGGTCAGCCCCGATAACGATTCCACGGACAGTGTCAGGTAGGCCATTGATGTAAAGCTCAATAGCCCGGGAGGGAGGGGTGACCAAGTGTGGTACGAGAAGGGAGAGCTCGTGAAAACGCTCCGTGTACCCTTGGTGATCAGCGCCCTTCATTCTGTGCACCCAAAACTCAGCTTCAAGTTTCTGCACCTCACTGCGAGGTACGAACTCGCGGGTAACCAAAGCTACAAATTCCGACCAGGTCATGGCCAAGGCAGCCTCACGCCCGCGGGTTCTTATCTCGTTGTTCCACCAGGTCAGCGCGCGTTTAGACAACATGCTTGCCGCGTGCGTGACTTTCAGTGTCTCAGGGCACGAGCTAATAACAAAGGCAGCCTCCATCTTTTCGATCCACTGGAGGAGACCAACGGCGCCTTCTGAACCGCTGAAGCTGGTGGGTTTGGTAGCCATGAAGTCCTTGTATGGCTTATTTGCTGGTTCATTTGCGTTCTGAGCTGGAATTTGGTTGGCCCCAGAGGTTCCTTCTTGCCTCAGCCCCTGGCTGATGGCTGTTACCATGCCTGGTAACACAGCCGCGATCTGCTGGGCTATAAGGTTGGCTAGATCAGCGGAGTCCAAGGGGGCGGGTGCACGTCTGGGAGGCATTCTTGACAAAACGAAAAAAAAACGAGCGTTAAATAGAATCAATGACACGCCAAAGATTAAGAATAGAGGACATAGATTATACCAAGAACACAGAATGACATGGCTCAAGAGATTAACAGTTAATATACAACACATAAGCACGCAGCACGTATATAAGTGTAGACATGTGATTGTGATGCATGAGCTATCTAGAGTCAAGGATCCTAGGTTATAGTCTAGGTCGGTTTCCTAATTCCCTATAACCACTGGCTCTGATACCAATCTGTCACACCCCGATCGTGATGGCGGAATAATCGAGGCGCGGCGACTAAGTCGTGATTGTTGAGCACAATAGTATAAAAGTCTAAATGCATAAACATAACCAAAATGTCAAATATTACACCATCCAGGTAACATGAAACAAATTGTTTTAATACAAAATATCAAGTTTCCAAACAACTCCTAGACTAGCCTTCATCTCTCTAAGGCCTCTAAACTTGCTAGGGATTTCTTGCTGCATTATTTCCTGAAAACATGTAACAAACTGTCAACTACATAAAGTAGATGAGTGAATTCATAGGTTTAAAGAAAAAGAGTTTATACACAAACATACTAGTATAGGTTGTAGGGGTTTATATATAGGGTGTACCTGCGGCTAACCCACCACTCCTACAACTTATACTACTATGTTTGGATATAATACCCGGTTTTAATATGTTTCCCATTCCCATGATTTGAAGTTTGAAGACTTTCTCTCTCTAGTTTCTCTCTCTAGAATGAGAGTGTTTGGGTGGGAAGTGTTGGTGGAAATGAAAGAGATGGTGTAAGAATACTTGATTTTCCGCTTAAATACTCGGGTGACTCGGGTTCGGGTTTAGGCTACCGACGGGTCAAGACTAGTCGAGTTCATAAGTTTTTAAACAAACTAAAACTTTTTCAGCAAAACTTTTATAAAACCATTTTCCGAATAATTATTTGAAATCTTTTTAAATAAGAACATTTAATTTTTCGAAAGCATAAAAATTAATATTTTTCAGGCGTAAATGTCGTTTTATAAAATAAACATTTTAAATGATAAAAGCAGATTTTTCCAATGATATGGGTTCCGAACTTATCGTCCAGAATCCCAAAGTCTATAGTTTCCGATGATTTCACGATCCTAGTTTACCAATCGAATTTCAGGGCGTTACACTATTATACAAATACTAAACGGTTCGATGTTATGAAGGACTTTAGTTGGTTCGTTTGCCACTTAACCTTACAAGTGATATATAACTAATAACAAAATCTAAAGCGTTTGGAGTATGTAATCTCCCCCTAATAAAAGCGTTTAAACGAGTAAAAAGGGGACGTGAAACACATTGTTTGCGAAGAATTCAAAAACAAGTCAACCGAGAGATGCGCATCACAGAAAATCCTCACTAGCGCTCTAAAACAAGAATGAGATTTTCTAAGTATTGGAACTATTATTGAGTCTCTAGACTCGGCACATAATACCTATGCATGAGATACGTTTCGTGTTTCGTTTGTGAATTATGTGTGACTCGACAAACACATTGGTGGCACGTTACATGTGTAAACAACTACATAAGTATCAAGTACTAACATTGTACATTACTAGTAATTATTCCCCACAAGGGCAATTTAGTCAAAAACATAGCAAATATCGATCAACCAACACGTTTCATGTATTTTCACATAGTTCAGCAGCTAGTTTTATCAAGACAGAATTCTACTTGGAAAGATTACTCAATTCAACAGATCATGACATATCAATTAATTAACCAAAAATCTTCACAGAAGCACACATAAGTTAGGTTTCCAGAACTATTTTTATTGTATTTTTATTCCACGAAGACCAAAACATTACAGTAAACTCATAGCAGTCAAAATCGTGCGCAACAGAATGATATTTGTTATTCCCGTTAAATGGTAAATTAAATTAATGCAAGACCAATTGGGTTAGATTCTTAACTCAATATGTTAACTTTCAGAAGTTGAACTAACCCATTTGGTCTTGTAGTTTATGAGATATGATAATTTCAAAACAGCCTAACAGCAGACCCCATAATTCAAACTTGCACTACGTTTTTGTAAAATAATAAAAGTTAACTTTTACATGTCCAAAAATTACAAACTTGGACTTTTTAGAAACTAGACTCAACCTAGTACACTGTAGTGTTAATAATTTCGACCAATTACCAAATTAACATTCAGTTACAGTTGTCTAAACATCAAATCAACAATCTGTCCAGTACCAGTTTACATCAAAACTCAACATAACAACAATCTATGAATCATAATCCATGCATATAACACTCTAGACACAAGATTAACCAACCATGCATATCAATTTCACATTACACACATAGTTATGGTTTTTCTTGAAAGTTTAAAATCAAAGAACAAGTGATTAACAAGCAACAATAACACAACTAGTTATCAATTCACTAGCAAATCATCATCAAGCATATAATCAAACCCTAACTCATCTTAATTATCAATTTTTGAGAATTAGGGTTTTGATTAACCCACTCAATATTAAAATTAAACACCTAGAATGGATAGAGTAGTTGTTAATTACCTTCCTAGCACCTTAATTCTTCAACCAAACTTGAAAATCTTTGTATGTGTGTGTGTGTGGGGTTACGGCAGCCAAGGGGAAGGGAGAGGGAGAGAGGCCGATCGGGTTTGGGAGGGGGAAGGGAGTGTAGGGTTTTGTTATTATTTAATAATAATTATGTTACACAATGGCCCCTCTACTTCTAGTTATTAAATCTCTAGTGTAAATAATAACTCTTGACTCTTGAATTTTGTGTTCTATGTATCACATTATTATCAAATATTTGTTGTTTTGATATTTTTCGTTTGTTCACCAATGGTTTGAGTCGACTCGTGTGCGTTTCGGTGCAATCCCAAAAGACTACATGTGTAGTGATTGTCAAGCGTCATTTAAAACCCTAGTTTAAATGTAATGAGATGTGCGTTATAGATCAAGTGATCTTAAGTTTGAATTGACGGAGTATGGATTAACGGAGTTAACCTAAAATTGACGATTCTCACATTTTTCGTGTATTTCATTCTAACCACTTCCTCACATTCCGTCATGCCCGTTTTAATCATAAAATGAGTTCCGGGCCATAATAACTTTATTTCATCGCTCTAACACGGTCCAAACGTCACTCATTTGTCTCGTTTCATTCCAAACATCTTGCTAACGTTCAAGTTTACCTTGTTCTTACATAAATAGGCCCGATTTGCCTTAGTATCAACTCCTAGGGCAAACTGGCCTAAAAAACTTAACCTTCAACCTATGGACCCATGGACCTAAGGCAAATCACCATCCCTTATTCAATTTTTATTGTTCAAGCCCACTCTCTATTATTTTTATTTAACTTAACTAAATAATAACACACCATTAAGTAAACAAAATTATTTTAGTTACTATTATCAAAAGTAGAATGTTACAAAAACTGGTTCCTAAAATGCTAATAGTTAAATCTTATTTTTGATTATTTTTATATAATAAAAAGATATTTCATTAAAAGTAACTTAATCAAATAAAAAAAAAATAAATAAATAAAATTAAAGTGCATGGGACTCGAACCCGAGTGTGAAACTAGTTTAGTGTGTTGGCGAAGGGCACCAACGAACTAGATTGGTGTTTAACTTGTTAAAACATATCTTGAATAATTTATATACAACAGTTCAAATTGCTCCTAATTTGGTATGAACCCTATTTCAAGAAGTCCCAAAATTGAACGATTCAATTTCTATGTCAATTGAAATTGCCTTAGGGCTTTGGTCTATTTAACAAAACAAGCAAAACGCATAAAGCAATGACATGAAACAATGTCGAAAATATGATGATTTGTCTTGGTTGGAGTTCCGGCATTGACACGGCTAAAACTTAATTAAAGAGAGGGTTTTGAGAATAATTGAGGATGTCATATGGTGCAAGAAGATTATTAGAATGTTTAAGCAAACTGAATTGAAATGCAATGTAGTATAACAAGTTATTTTGAGGGGTTGGAGTCCGGTGATGAGTTTGGTCCAATAATTAGTCATAACACAACTTTGTCTGGTTCAGCCTTGAAGGGAGGTCTACTTTACGACCAGCTGATATCCTTGTGTTCGGGTGGGCAGGGGAGAAACACGCTTGTGTAGATCTTACAGGAGTGTCTCCTCTTGTTGGGCTCAGGGACCGGGGGTTTGTTGTGGGTCAGGCTGCGTTGAAGGCTGAATCAGACAAAGTTGTTAAACACGAGAAAAATTTTTTAGAGAATCAACATGTCTTTCTCCTATTTGCTTTTAATACATTTGGTTTCCTGGCCCCAAAGGCTGTAAATTTTTTGAGTAGGGTTCAGCGTGTCGTGCATGGAACCTCTTCAACTCCTAGGTCTCAAAGCTTCGTTTTTTGTATGATTGGATTTGCTATTCAAAAGGGGGTAGCGGCGCAGCTTGTTGCCCATTTGCCTGCCACTTTATAGTAAACGTTTTCTAGAAATGGAAGTTAGTGGTCGTAAAATTATGATAATGATGAGATATTATCTCTAATGCATTAAAGAGCAAAGTTTAAAAGAGTGGACAACATCATTTGTAACTGACTTGGATTTTAATTGTGTCAAAGTTGATTAAAAAAAGAGAAAAAAAATGCGAGCTGTCATCGATCAGGAGGAAAAAGAAAGAAGAAAGATGGAGTAGTTTGGCTTATTGGTAGATTTGGTTCTCATATTACAATAAGAATGTTTATATTTATATGAAACTATAATAACATTTAAAGACTTTATTTGTATTTTTTGTAAAACTTCCCAAACCATGTATAATATGCCATCTAATCTAATCTAACTATTTAACTATACTAATAAAACAAAATAATATTTCAAACAGAATGTTTATATTTATATGAAACTATAATAAATTTTAAAGACTTTATTTGTATTTTTGTAAAACTTTCCTAACCATGTATAATATGAAATCTAATCTAATCTAACTCTAACTATACTAAAATAACAAAATAAAGAGGATGATGTGACAATCTTACATTCATTCTTGGTCTAATCTGTATTCTCATTCATTCTACATATCAATGAGTTATGGGGCAAAACCATTTTGGCAAATGGGTTATGAACTTATAATTTCCTTTCTAATCTTTCATCTCATTCATTCTAACTATAGGTCATGGGTCAAAAATAATTTTGACAAATGAGTTATAATTTCCTTTGTAATTCTCTAATTCCTCATCTTATTTATCCTACATATCCATGGGACATTAGTTAAAACAATTTGACAAATGTGTTATAATTTCTTTTATAATTCTCCAATCTCTCATCTCATGTATCATAACTATCCATAGGTAATTGGTTAAAGATATTTTTTTTCTAATTTGTAAATTTGAGATTATAGACTTCTTATTATTCGTAATACATATTTTATTTCCTTTACCTTCAATTTTATTCAGTTTCTTTCAGATAACTAACCTTATTTATTTTTATTATTTGAAAAATCTCGTGTAATAAACTGTTGGAACTTATGTTTTAGACCGATGCATCGAATTAATTTGTGGGTGAAAAATATATTATTTGGTCTCAACCAAGGGTGGATGGCTTGAAGACCAACTCATGCTAGACTAGTATAAATAGATGTTTTTATTCATTTGTCTAGTATGAGTGTTTGTATTGTGTATGTGTGAGATCTAGGGTTTTATCCCTTTGAGAGAGTCTCCGCCTCCAGGATGAGCTCTCTTGGTGGCGGCTGAGATATTTCTTAATTGATTGTATGTATGAATGTATGTATGAGTGTTTCATCTTAATGAGAATCATTCGGCTAATATTTCATACTACCATTTCTATCTTGTTTGTGTTTTGATTGAAATTGTTCATCCTATTATTGATTGTTAATCAAATCAGACTCTCTCCCAATACACCTCATCCGTCCAACTATTATCTTTCAAGAGTGATTATGAGTGAGATTCGATCCTAACCCTAGACCCGAGCTCCACACCGATGTTTAATAACGATTATTCACGCTTCCGCACCGGGGATCGGTTCTCTCAGTTGGTATCAACGCCTGGGTTACCAAATCGTTCAGACTAACCGCTGAACTGATTCATTTCGCTCTTGAATCCACCATGGACGTTAAACGATGAAGTTCGTTGAAATTATTTTTGGGGGTTTTGAAATTATTTGATGATTCGGAGAAAATTTTATGGATTGATGTTTGGGTTGATGACTCGTTTGGAGATCCAACATCAATTTCATGTTTATTTGGTCAGAATCGTCCAGATTTGATGTAACAATGTTATTTGGCTCGTTTTGGGGCAACTCTGTTCATTTGATGATTTCCAGATTTGAAAAGGCTGTGGATAAGATTGAAGATAGATTTCTTTTATTTGTTTCGAGATGACCTGGATATTGCTCATCGATTTTTTTCAGATTTCGGAACTATTTTTTCGATCTGAAAGAATTAGGGTTTTGTTTGCTCGATATTGGTTGTGACAAGTGTGCTGCACAAACAGGATATGGTATGTTGGAAAACGTTTCCGTTGGTACAAACTGGTATGAAGAAGGTACAAGTCAAGAATGAATAGGTACTAAAGGCAATATTATCATTGTTTGTTGTAGCAAATGCAAAGTGAATATTCAAGCAGGTTCCGCAAGGGCAAATCAGTGATTGATGATGCATAAATGAATTTTTGATGTACCGGGTACACAATGAACATATAAGACTGATCTCGAGTAATGATAATGGTTAAGTGTTGCTTCGGGCACAATTTGTGTTATTCCCAAGCACAATTATTTTTGGTTCGGGCACACTTTATCTCGGGCACATCTTATCTCGGGTACATCAAATTCGAGCACACTTTGTGAAACCCAGAGCATATCCTCTGTCCTCTCAAGAAAACTATCTTTAATTAAGCTCCAAGCACACTTTGTGCTAAGTGAAGTGTTTCCGGGCACACTTGTGTGATAGTGAAAAAATGAAAAATCACAAGTGTGTTGCTTTTCGGGTACACTTTGTGCTAGGAAAGTGCTTCCGAGCACACTTGGTGATAGTGAAATAAAAATGAATGAAAAATCACAAGTGTTTTGCTTTCCGGGCACACTTTGTGCTAGGAAAGTGTTTCCAGGCACACTTTGTGCTAAGTGCTCCCGAGCACACTTCCGGGCACACTATGTGCTCGTGAAAAAAATTGAAAAATCACAAGTATTTTGCTTCCGAGCACACTCTCGAGCACACTTCCGAGCACACTTACGGGCACACTTTTGCTCCCGATCATGCTCGGTAAAAAAAAATAAAAAAAAATCACAAGTGTTGTGCTCCCAAGCACACTGTGTGCTAGGAAAAAGAGTTTGTGTGCTAGGAAACAGAAAGTTTGTGCTTGTGAAACATTTCAAAGTTTTGAAAAAACTTTTGAGATTTTTGGTGCCGTTGACCGTTTGACCAAGCTGTTCTCTACGGAAGATATATATCAGAGGTATTTTGGTAATTTTTCTCCAATCATCAACAAGCTTATGGAATTCAAACCTCATCCAATTTCACGATTTCATCAAAAGCTTTACAAGAACAATTGTTGACCAAGCTTAAGGATTTAATCGCTTTTAGTGTCAACCAACATATGAATATGTTTATTTTTAGATTTTTACAATCTTGATAAGGATGGTCAAGATTGATTCACCCACACTTGATTTGAAGACACATTTATTAAAGACAATTGCAACGAATTTGGGGGAGTAAAAATCTTTGAATTTCATTGAAAATGGTTAGCTTCAAATCAAGTAAAAGACTCAAGATAAGGAAAAGTTGATCAAGATCAATAATCTAAGGTTTTTCAAAGATGTTTCATTGTTTGTAAGTTTTCAGATTTCCTAGAACAGATGAGAAGATAGAGTCATCTCCAGCAACAATGTTGAAAGGATGATTAGTAGAGTCTAACCTCCTATGAAATAGTCACTTGAACAGTCAAGAACGGGTTATGGTTGACTTGAATGCTATCTTGATTCAGGGAATGGTTTGAAGATGAGTTACAAGAGAAGAAACAGATTTAAAGAATGGAAGATTATTTGATGATCACATTGAGTTTATTTCTTTTTGTCATAACCTTGTTACTTGAAGTTGATCTTTGAAGTTCAAAGCCTCGTTCATATGCCCATACAACTATATCCAAAAGTGGTATAAGAGTGATAATTCGAAATGAAAAATGGGAGAAGCTTAACGTGAGGGGGAGAATTTCAACGAAAGAAAAAGAGTTATGAGATGATCATGGAAGAAATTCGATGGCATCGGTCTAAGGGGGAGAATGTTGGAACTTATGTTTTAGACCAATGCATCGAATTAATTTGTGGGTGAAAAATATATTATTTGGTCTCAACCAAGGGTGGATGGCTTGAAGACCAAGTCATGCTAGACTAGTATAAATAGATGTTTTTATTCATTTGTCTAGTATGAGTGTTTGTATTGTGTATGTGTGAGATCTAGGATTTTATCCCTTTGAGAGAGTCTCCGCCTCCAGGATGAGCTCTCCTGGTGGCGGCTGAGATATTTCTTAATTGATTGTATGTATGAATGTATGTATGAGTGTTTCATCTTAATGAGAATCATTCGGCTAATATTTCATACTACCATTTCTATCTTGTTTGTGTTTTGATTGCAATTGTTCATCCTATTATTGATTGTTAATCAAATCAGGCTCTCTCCCAATACACCTCATCCGTCCAACGTTTATCTTTCAAGAGTGATTATGAGTGAAATTCGATCCTAACCCTAGACCCGAGCTCCACACCGATGTTTAATAACGATTATTCATGCTTCCGCACCGGGGATCGGTTCTCTCATAAACGGGTTCAAAAGCTAGTTTATATATATATATATATATATATATATATATATATATATATATATATATATATATATAATATTGAAGTACCATTTATTAAAACATAAAATTCAGACACTTTACACCCTCATGATTTAAATGAAATATATGCATAACATTACAAAAAACTATAAAAACATATCTGAAAATTTAAACGGGTCAGCGTTTCGGATTTAAAAATTAACGGATGTGATAAGTTGACAGTTTATAGATTATGAAGTCAAATGTGATTCATCATTGTTCATTTGTGGGATTACTAGTTATATTTGCTGTTAATTCTAACATGGATTCTAAGTAATCCAACACATGGTATCATTTAGTGTCGGGGCGACTGATGGTGCTCGAAGCCTGTGGTGTAATTTGGGAAAAAAAAGTAAAAACTCTAATTGGAATTTGGAGAAGATGAAGTAATGAAATTAATAATATGTACTTCGTATTCTATAATTACATCAAATAGTTGCTTAGTGCACGTGGTAGGATTTGTTGTTGATAAATGGGAGGTTTGGGGTTCGAATCCCAACCTTAACATTATTTTTGGGAGATTATTTTTCCTGAACAGAAAATGCTTAGGGGTAAAAGGGTCATTTCTACACTTTATTGACGGTTGGTCAACTAACGGTCGGAGCAATACAGCACTCGCAGGTAAATATTAGTGGCAGATAAAGCGCAAAAACACAGTGAAACCTGTAAGTTGCGCCCGCCATAAAGCACAATGGTATAAATCATAATTTTCTAAAAACCTATAAGTTGTGCCCGCCCATTAAAAAATTAAATTAGTTAAAAGAATATATTGCTAATTTATTGAAGTCACGGACTAGTAAAATAATAAACAAATAACAAAATTGATTAATTTTATTGTTTCTATTTTTATTTTTTATTTTTGCGGTAAATTAAGTTTTCAATATCATAAATATATATAAACGAAACCTTCCTGTATTCTGTCAAGCTAAAAGATTGTTTTATTTGTAAATGGAGGTTTCTCACGCATTTGACCCGAATTCATGGGTGTGGGTCTCACCAAACCCAGATATCCATAAACAGGTTATTACATCTCATTAAATTAAAAATTTATCTCACCAAATATTTGATATAATATCAGGTCCCCGATTTCAGCTGGATCTTACTCAAATCATGTCATAACTCACACAAATAGATGTGTCGACAAGGGAGTTAATGATGGGTTGCTATATTTAGAAAGATTACTGTTTATTAAAGGCGAAATCAATAATAAACAGGGTAGTTGCAATCAATAATCAAAGGTAATTAACACAAACAAGATTCTCTCAAAAGATTTTCATTTATATAATGTTCATCATATAAAGGGTAATCGATTTAGGGTTTCTTGAAGGAAAGTTTTATCCGTACTATACTAAGACAGCCGTCACACACAAAAATATTCTCTCTGAATTAATGTGTCTGTCTACCTTAGAAGGCGTGCCCTAATTTATTCCTTTTATAGGCCTGACACCTCCTTAACAACTGCCATTCCTTCTAGAAACCCTAAATGATAAGAAATACTTAAATTACATATTCAGAAATAATCCTAAGCGTAAAACATGTCTTCCGGGTAGGCTTTGCATCAATTTTGTCTTTCCGAGTATGCTCTGCCGTCCTTCATAACTTGGTAACATTGAAGTGTGCTTGGAATCAGTTTCAGGGTAGACTTTACTTGTAGGGTATTTTACCAAGTAAAATACTCACCGGGTAGACTTCAATCTTCTTGACTTTGCCAGACTTTGCCCGACAAACCCTTACGAGCAAACTTGTTCTTCAATGGTCCCTTTAACCCTTTGCTAGTGAATAGCTTATTAGCAAAGTATGCTTGGTAGCACTGTTCCTTTGCTTGAGTTGAACCTTGCCCGATGATCCTTAAGATATTCCATTAAGACATCAAGCATACTTGGACCATACTTATTAATAAATACCTTGCCCGGTCTTCCAATTACTTGGCTTCATGAGCTTGGTTAGCCTAAAGTTTACTCGGGAATGAACTTTACTTGGCTATGAAGAACAGACTTGCTTGATAAAGTGATCCTTGCCCGGATAAGCATAAACTAGTGAACCATGCCCAGTAATACACTAATTTGCAAACCCTGCTCGGATTTCCACTAAAGAAGACTTCAAGAAGATAACCCTGCCCGATAGACAAAATATCGTACCCGGCTAAGTAAAAGCTTGCTCGGAAGTCTAAGGTGTGCCCGGTTCCATAGTCATTTCTGAGGAGGTTGAGAAGATTCCAATCTTCCATCTGATCAGTTTTGGGTCAAATCTTGACTCAAAAATCTCCCCCTAGATTGGAACACCTCAGCTGACCCGAAACATTTCTATGGTTACTTACACTCAGTCAAAATACACATTAAATCAAAATCAAATTACATATTCATGTCATAATCAATTACATAATCAAAATCTGTCCGAAGACATTACATATCAAAGCCTAATCTAGGAATCTTGTCTCTTCCTTGCATTGTGTGCGGCTTGCCTTCTGTTTGCTATCACTGATGCAGCTCTCATTTTAAAGATATCAAGGGATAGGTAATGAGTATAACCTTTCGGTATGATCAAGTCCCTTATATCCATTAGATCTTCATCATGCAAGCAATTCAAGTCTTCATCCTTCTTGATAATCCCCAGTATTTTTCCATCAGAGTTTCTCAGCAAGTAATGGTCAACATCTTCTTTGTATTCCACTTCAGTTATGATGCCATTTCTTTGAACTGTATAGTTGGGGCGTGTCATTCTTCTTTCAAGACTTATGCATGTGTTCATGTTTGACAAAGGATTCCCATCTCTGACATTTATCTTGAAATTCCTTTCAGCAATGTCCATTCTCTTCAATTTGGCAGTTCTTTTTGATCTGTGAAATTGGACAGTTTTCCAGTTTCTTCTTTCTTTTAGGAATCTGAATCCTTTGTCAGCTTCATCTCTTAAGAACTTAGAGAGTTCATTCATTTGTCTTCAGCCATTCTATTTCTGTTCCGATAGTCATACAGAGGGAGTGTTGTCATTCTTTCCAGTTGTTCTTGAGTATATTCATAGAAATCACTCCTCACAACTATCTCCCTCAGTTGTCTGCTTTCCATAATCATTCTTAGCATTCACACACAGAATCATAGTAAATTTCTCTTGGAAGATCCACATATAATTGTGGTCTTGTTGTTCTTTGTGGTACAGATCTACTTGATTCACCTCTTCCACCTTGTGGATGTCTTCTTGATATTGGAGGCCTGAATGGAATAGACTTCATGGGTTTTCTCGGCCCCAGATTGAAAGTTTTGATGTAAATTGCCTCTACCATCTCAGGTGGAAGGTTAGCTAGTTCAACTACATCTTGTCTAGCTTGTTCTTTAAGAGTGAGAAACATTTTTGCCATACCAGGTCTGTTTGACAATCCAGCAGGTACAAATTTTCCATGCACAAAGCTTCAAGGGTTTTCTGCTTCCCTTAGAGTTTTCTCCCAATCAGCCTTTTGAATGTAGAAGAGATTTTTCAAATCTTCCTTTTCTAATGCATCAAAAGATGCTTCATCCATTCCCATTTGATTTATCATTACCCCCCTTAGAATATTTATCATTTCTTCATTCTCCCAAGGGATAATTAGTTCGTCTTCAGGTTCAGGTTTGACTTCTTGTGAAGTAGGGGTTTCAACAACATGTACTTCCTTTGAAATTTCCTTTTCACCCTGAATCTTTTGTTTCTCCCTCAGAGTCATTATCTTTCTTTTCTTTATAGGAGGCTCAACAGATGTTTCAGATTGTTTAGTAGAGCTCTCAGTTTGGACCATCTTCAGTTTTTCTTTTCTTTTCAGTTTATTGTATTGGTCCAACACTGATTCTCTAGATAGGTTCTCAACTATTTCAAGTGTCAATCCTTTCTCCAGCAGCTATCCACAATACCTCCAAACTTCTCTTTCAAAGTTTCCCACTTTTCAATCTTCTCATTCTCCTTTACACATTTCTCAATCACCTTTTCTCTTTCACTGTTGTAAAGGTCTTGGAGTTGGTCAAATGTGAAGTGAGACAGATCCTTCTCTGAATAATTATGCCTTCTGAGATATTCTCTATATTTATGGCTGTCTCTGTTCTTTTGTTCCATCCTTTTCTTGAAACCATCCCTCTCCTTGTCAAGTCTCTTTTGCAACTGAATATCATCAAGATCAGCCAAAGTTTCAAAACTTATTCCATATTTTCTCAATTTCACAACTAAAGGATGTTTCTTTTTGGCTTCCATCATACTCAGCTCAATGTTTGCTCTCTGCTCATCGGTCATTACAACTTGTGGAGTCTCAACATTTGCAGCTTTAACACTTTCACCTTGATTGTCATAAGGATTATCATCAAATTCCTCAGACTCATCCTCCTTTTTCAGTTGAATCATTTACAACATCAATCTTAGGTTCATCAGAGGGTGGATGATCTGGATTTGGTTCAGTTCTAATGGGCACATCAGGAACACCTTGAACTCTTTCACCTGGTTGCAATGTTTGCAGTGGAATTTCCCTGATTGGGCTTGCCTCATCATCAGGAGTCTCTACAAAGTATTTATTTTGATCATCCCATCTTCCTTTCTATGTAGACTCAGTACCTTCAGCTGGCATAAATGTTTCTGATCTATCCCTTTTTCTTGAGTATTTCTTTCCATACTTGGGATCATCCACATACTCCCATTCATCAGGATTTTGTCTAATGTCATCTTTAATCTGTTGAGCCCATTTCTTTGCAGCCATTGAGGCAATGGACTCACCGATCTCCTCTTCATTCATTATTTTAGTATTCAGATTTGTAGGTTCAGCAGTTTCAGTTGACTTACTTTTTGGTTGACTTTGAAACATGCTAACCACTATGGCTAAGGAATTGTCATCTTCCTCATTTCTCTTCAGATCTATCAAAGCCTCAATCACATCTTGATCAGCCACTTCATCATTAATTACTTTTGCTAAATTGGCTTGGTTGATCAACATTTCTTGCTCTGCTAGCTCCTCTAGAGTCAGGGTTTGGGCCAAAATTTCCCTTTCCTTTGTCTCTCTCAATATATTTTCTTGTTCTCTTCTGGAAGCAGCAGCAGCAGCTTCAGCATCATCTCTGAACAAGATGTCTTTCTCTGGATATGCTTTAATAGGCTCCTTTTCAGTTACTTTAGCCTTTCCTTTACTCAACCTTCTCTGGATCTCTTCTTCTGTTTCAGGCTCAATTTCATCAATATCTCTATCCAGTCTTTCCATCTCTTCATCATGCTCTACAGTCTTGAAGATTTCTGTTTGTTCAGTTTCTGGTTCAGTGACTATCAACTCCTCAGTAGCAGTATCTCCCTCATTCATTACTTCAGTTTCTTCATCAGTCTGTATGTCAGTTAAGACATCAGTTGCTGCATCAGTCATTAAATCAGTAGCCACATCAGTGGTAGCTACATTTTCTTCAACATTTGTCTTTTCAATTTCATCCTTTGTCTCAACATGCTCTTCATCCCTTTCCACATTCACTATTTCATCATTATACTCATAGTCCTGTTCTCCAACATCTGATCTATCACCTTCATACTCATCATCCTCAATTCTCCTTTCTTCACTACTCTCCTCTCCATCATCATAAGCATTCATAATCAATTTCAAACTGTCTGCAGTCTCTACAATTGTTACAGTTTCATTACAACATTTACATCAGAGTCAGTTGGCACATTTTCATTCTCCCCCTGTTTTGGGGCAGCTGAGGTCTTCTCAACCTCCTGTTCCAGGGTTTGAATTCTCACTTTTGCCCTTACCAACTGATCTAATAACATGACATTCTCCTTAGTGACCTCCTCATTCCTCTTTTTCAACTTAGCATTTTCCAACATTAAATCCAAATTTCTTTGAAGGATGTCTGAACTAGTAAGTAGATTTCTGGGTGGTGATTGTGTATGAGGTTGGCTTGGAATGAATGGATCAGAATGAATTGGGCTAGATGTTGGTGATGTTTGTGATGTTGGGGATATGTGGGTTGATGTTGCAGGGTGGCTTATGGTTAGGGTTTGGGGTGGGGATTGAGTGATTTGATGTGGTGGAGTATGTGGTGGTGATGGTATAATGGGTTGATCAATGTGTGGTGGTGATTGTGGTGGTGTTGGAATAGGTTGTTCTTGATCCTCAAGTTGCTCCCCCTGATCAGGTGCATCGACATTCATAGCTACTCCAACTCCTCTTTCATCTCCATCATCAGCATTATCATCTCCTCCTTCTGAACTATCATCATTACTCTCATCATCATCCTCCCCTCCTTCCTCCTCTGAACTTAACTCAGGTATAGGCATTATTTCCAAATCATGGTTCAACAGCCATGGTAATACTTCATATGGAATGTTAGGATCGTATCGGTTTGCCCTTCCTGGATTGGCAATTCTTCTATAAGTATCTGGATCCTGCAGCTGATGTGTCATTCCAATTGTGGGTAGACCCTGTAATTCCTAGTTAAAGATGATCTGTAGGAATCTAGGGTATTGCAGGAATCTATCAACTTTTGCCTTCTTCAAATTACCAATCATGCCATCAAATATCATCTTAAAAAAGTTGAAAGGCAGATCATAAATAATACCAACAGTGGCATTTGCTAAATCACGACTCATCAGAGTCCATGATCCTTTTCTTGGAGCAAATCCCTGTATCACATGATGAATGAGAAATCTATACAGCACTGGAAACATCCCCTTTTGAAACTGTCCATCATGGACTGTTCCCTGATACCCCATCGTCTGCTCAAAGATCTTCAACAAATGCTCAATATTGAAGTTTATATGATTATGATCATCATCACGTAACTGTAGACATCTTCGTATCATTCCTTCTGTAACATGAATCTCATGGCTCGCAACTGTTGCTTCAATTATTTTACCATGAATATCATCCACAAGTCTTGCAGAACACTAGAAATCTAGGGAATGATTTCTGTAGATAATTGGGGATTCTGTTAAAGCAAACCGCACGTTAAATCTAGCCATCCAAGAAATCATCCTCTCCACTGGCTCATTGTTGGGAGTGACCTCAAACAGTGCGCACATATTGTGCTTTGGTTCAAATGCATACTTAGGTTGAACTTCTTGTTCTTCTGCCATATCTGAACAACACAATCAAACATATTCAAAGTGAAATTAGCATAAAAGTTTATTACTTTACACTATTTCAAGTTATAAATTTGTAGAAGAAAGAGAGAATTTTATTAAGAACCTGTTCTTCGACAAATTAATAACCTAAACACAAAAACATAGTGTTAGTAATCAAATACATAATCAAAGCCCATTATAGTGTAATCATTATCGGAAAACACATTATCATTGCTTACCGAGTCGGAAATAGGGGGATTGATTAAAATTAGGGTTTGTATTAGAGATGAATATAATAAGTCGGTTAGGTTTCTTTGAGAGTAAGCTGTTGCAGTGGAAGGAGAGAGAGAGAGAGGGGGAAAATAATGTTGAAAATATCCCTAACTCCCTCTTATATACCTTTTGAAAGTGAGTTTTAAATGCTTTTTGTCGTGTAGTGAATTATTAGCTGCCAAACATAATAATCTTATCCAATTTAAAACCTAACTCGATAAAATTAAATGGTTAAACTTTGCCTGGAAAATTTTCATTCTTAATTGACAAAGTTTACTCGGCATCTTCCACATACAATCCTTGCTCGGTCAAGTTAACTAACTTAAAGTTAAGTAAATATGAAGAAAGCTTACCCGAAATACCAGATTTCTTGAGAACTTAATCACAAGATAAATAATCAAGTATAAAATATCAAATAAGCATCCTTGCTAGGAATCATTTAAGATACCCAAATAAATTTCTCAAATATAAATCAAGTAACTCAATATAACATAAACCCTATCAAAATCAGAAACTCATTCAATCAAGTATACTTTGATGCATAGTGTGCCCGAGAAACCTTCCTAATATAGTGTACCCGAACAACCTTCTTAACAAAGTATACCCGAATAACCTTCCTAGAGTATAAAGTGTGCCCGAAAAGATATCTAGCAGACAATGTACTCGGAAAGTCAAATTTTGAAATTACCAAGTATATTGAGGGAACAATAGTGTACCTGGAATATAAAGTGTGCCCAGAAGACAAAGTCTGCCCGAAAACACTTGTAATTTCAAAGAAATCATAATCACAAATAACACATAGCATTCTCGGAAATAGATTAAACATAAAACACCTAAGTGCACTATAGTCTAAAAATTTCAAAGAGCTTGCCCAACAGTCCTATGTTAGCACTAAGCTTTCTAGGACAATCATATTCAATCATCAGGTATGCCTGGGAACTAAATTAAACAATTTAGTCTACCCGAGAAAATTCAAATCATCAAATCATACCCGAAAAAGACAAACTTAGATAACACCAACTAAGTGTGCCCGGCAAGGTTAAAAAGCATAAAACCTTACCCGAAAAACGTATTCAATCATAAACAATCAGGCTTGCCCGGAAAGTGACTAAAATAGTAACTCTACCCGAAAAGTATCAAATACATCAAAGCATGCCCGAAAATAGTAAACTTAGATAAAAACATCTAAGTGTACTCGGAAAGGTTATAAAACACTAAACCTTACCCGAAAATACATATTCAACCTATTAAAGGCAAAATGCAACGCTGTTTGACTTAAACCACTTGTCAGAGACATTTCTAAGTTATGTATCATTTCAGATCATAGTTTAAGAGAAAATGGTGCATTTAGAGATCAAATTTCAGTTATGTTTCTTTTTAAAACAATTTCTTTTATAAACTGAAAAGATCTTAGGAATGGGATCATATTGACTAAGTACTTCATATTGACTACAAAGACAGGTCAACAGCAGGTCTAGACTTAACATGATTTTCATTTCTTTTGGTGATATGATTAATTTTTCAATTAAGTTGCAGAAAATTTAATGGATAACACATGTTGTGTTCTGATGCTCCTTATCTATCCTCAAGGCTTATTTGGCTTTCTCCAGATCACCCCAATTTGATTTTGACCCCCTGGTTTTGGTTAAAAACTTTCAATGACAGAACATAAAAAATTTAAGATATTTCTTTTCAAATCTACAAACATATGTGAGGTTGAACGTTGGACTTACATGCCACACAAATCGGACTTACAGGCCTTTCATTCAGGATGTTTAAAGGACTTATATGATTGCCTCCACCCTTGTAGTTCTGTTATTAACCCTCATGTTTGTATTTTCTCAATAAAAATTTGTGAACATATATCAACTTTTGGTTGAATAAACATTTGAAATTAAAGTAGTTCACAGCTGTTCTTTGTCATTATTTTAAAAGATGTTTCATTTTGGGTAAGCAAAAACCAACAGGCTTGTGTATGACTAGATTATCAATTTTCTGCCTATCATTTGAAAAAAAATTATCTAGGAACTTGCATAGACAACAATGTAACTCCACATAAATCTTAGCATTTTCTTTATGTTTATATCACCTTAGATTTTTACATATCATGAGAAAGCAACCATACATGTTAATGACTGTACTCAGAGTCCTTTTAGCCTAATAAATCCATATGATTGGCTAAGTAGTCAATGTACTATCATTTCCCATATTTAAACAGTTTTAAATTCAGACACCCCAATATCTTCTGTTTGACTGGTAAATGGCTGTTCTGTTTGACCACAAGTGGTCAGCAGGACCAAACATATATGTGAGTATATGTCCTTTCAAATCAAAATTATTGACATAGTTTTAAGTGAATGAACAGAAAACAAGTTACAGATTGCCCCAAATGCCTTTAGTTTTCCAGGTTAATGGTTATCCTATATGAAAACAGATGACATGACCAACATATACAAGTATATGCCTTTCCAACTTGAGCAAATGACATAATTTTCAGCAAAAGTTACTCTTGAGACTTTTCATTGAAAATCCTTTTAAGCTTCTTTAAAGCTTGAACTAAATAGTATTATCATATCTCAACACCATTAACAACTTGCTCATGTTTTGATCAAAATTTTGTGATTATGCAAAAATTCATTTGGTAATTCATTTGAAACCATTAAATTTGACATAAAGACATATTTTGACACAAACAGTTGTAACATATTCAAATCTTGATCATTCTTAACATCATCAAAACAAGTAGACATTCTTAACAATCATAGTCTAACCTATCCTAATAACATCAAAAAGATCAGATAACATACATATTCAAGCAATCACAATCAAGTGATTACTTATGACATCAGATAAGCATTTAATTAGTTTAATCAATCCAAACTACTTATCATAATATCAAAACAGTTAACTGATAATCAATCATTATCATCAATGACATATAAATAGCACAGATAATCAGTTAAGCACAAAACAGTTAAAAGTAAATAAGTCATATTCATAACATATTCATTTAACATAATTATTCAACATTCAAAGTATGTGACCTCAAGTAAGAATAGTCAATTAGCACATAGAGACACACACTAAGCACACATCCTCAATCAGACCTCATCTGAGTTGATCATACCCAGAGCTTTCAGAAGAAAGTTGAATTTGGTTCTGTCAAGTGGCTTGGTGAATAGGTCAGCCAAGTTGTCACTTGTGTCAACTCTCTGCATTTTAATCAAACCTTTTTCATTACAATCTCTAATGAAGTGATGTCCGATTTCAATATGCTTAGTCTTTGAGTGTTGGACTGGATTCTTTACAGTAAAGTATGCAGCAGTATTATCAATGAGAATAGGGGTATTCAGAAAATTCAAATCATAATCCAGCATCTGGTTCTGAATCCATAGAACTTGTGCACAGCAGGCAGATGCAGCAACATATTCAGCTTCTGCAGTTGAGATTGAGACAGTTGTTTGCTTCTTGCATTGCCATGACACTAGCCTGTCACCCAAAAAATTGACATCCTCCTGAGGTTGACTTTCTGCTCATGCTGCAGCCATCATAGTCATTGTCTGTGTAGGCAATTAGTTCAAAAGATTGATTCTTTGGATACCATATCCCCAAGTCTGGTCTTCCCTTCAAATATCTGAATATTCTTTTAACAGCATTCATGTGTGAGACTTTTGGAGTTGATTGGAATCTTGCACAGAAACACACAACAAACATAATGTCAGGTCTTGTAGCAGTCAGGTACATCAGAGATCCAATTTTGGCTCTGTATTCATGTTCATCCACAGGCTCCCCCTTTTCATCTGCAATCATCTTATCCTTGGTGTCCATTGGAGTTGAAGCAGTTTTGCACTCATGACAGTTGAACTTGTTCAAGATGTCCTGCACATATTTAGTTTGGTGAATGAAGATCCCCTCAGCCTTTTGCTGAACTTGCAGTCCAAGAAAGAAGTTAATTTCTCCCATAGAGCTCATGCTATATTTGGATTTCATGACCCCTTCAAACTCCAAACACATTTGTTCATTGGTTGAACCAAAGATGATATCATCAACATAGACTTGTAACAGCAGCAAGTCTGATTCCTTTCTTTTGTAGAAGAGTGTCTTGTCAATGGCTCCTCTTAGAAAACCATTTTCAATAAGATGATTTGACAGCTCATCATACCATGCTCTAGTAGCCTGATGCAATCCATAAAGGGCTTTGTTTACCTTATACACCTTGTTTGGATACATTGGATCCTCAAAACCTGGAGGTTGAGCAACATACACCTCTTCATCTATCTTTCCATTTAGAAATGCAGACTTCACATCAAGCTGGAATACTCTAATGTTCTTTGAGGCAACATATGCAAGAAAAATCCTGATAGCTTCAAGTCTTGCCACAGGAGCAAAGACTTCATCAAAGTCTATTCCTTCCTCTTGAAGGCATCCCAGTCCCACAAGCCTAGCTTTATTCTTAATCACTAAACCCCTCTCATCCCTTTTGTTTCTGAAAACCCATTTGGTTCCTATTGCATATCTGTCATTTGGTCTATCAACAAGATCCCACGCATGTAGATCTCTGAACTGTGCCAGTTCTTCCTGCATTGCTTCTACCAAACTATTGTCTTTTAGTGCTTGAGCAATGTTCTTAGGCTCTATTTGGGATAGAAAGCAGGAGTAAAGACAGATGTTTGCAATTTCTGAATGACTTCTTGTGACTCTTTCATGCAAATCTCCAATGATGTTTTCAGAAGGATGATTCTTTTCCACATAAGGAGTTTGAACAATCATATCTGTAGACATATTTGTGTCAAGATTTGATTCATTGAGATTTGATTCTTCAATGATCAATTCTGTTTCAACATCATGAAACTCTGGTGCTTCTTCAATGTTCTGTCTTGAGGTGGATGCAGCATTATTTGCAATATTCAAGCTTTCAAACAAATGCTGAAATCTTGCAGTAGTTACATCTTCTTTAGTTGTTTGGTTGCTTGGGTTCTCTTCAGTCTGAACCTGATCATTCTCTACTTCTTGATTGTCTTGATTAACCTCTGCATGATCATTCTCAGACCTGTGATTGTTTTCTTGATCATTTTCTTGATCTTTATCAATAATATCACTTGAGGAGTTATTCAGAAAAGTATATTCCTTTTATTTTCTAGCAACCTTTTTCCACAATTCTTCTAAGTCCAGTGGTTTCTTCTTTTTCTCTTCAATTACACTGGTCTTGTAGAATGAGTCATCAAAGTCTTTAGGGTAAATCTTGAAAGACCTTATCAACTTTTCATGATCAAACAGCCATGCTGCACCATCAACTGTGTTGAATTGATTCTCATTAAAGATGATGTTAGATTATTCTATGACACTAAGATGGTCTTTCACATATACTTTGTATGCCTTTGAGTGTGTAGAATATCCAACAAAGAAACAATCTAGAGATTTTGTTTGAAACTTGTTCAAATAATTCCATGTGTTCATAATAAAACATTTGCATCCAAAGGGCTTGAAAAACTTGATATAAGGCTTTCTGTTGTGGAATATTTCATATGGAGTCTTGTTATGCCTTTTATTGACAAGTACCCTGTTCTGAACATAGCAGGCTGTATTTATGGCTTCAGCCCAAAAAGTAACAGGCAAGTTAGCATCTGCTAACATGGTTCTTGCAGCTTCAATTAAAGTTCTATTTCTTCTTTCTGCAACACCATTTTGTTCAGGAGTTCTAGGAGCTAAGAATTGTTGAAGTATTCCCTTTTCTGCACAAAATTCTTGCATAACTCCATTCTTGAACTCAGTACCATTGTCACTTCTCATCATTTTAACCTTCTTATTCAATTTGTTCTCAATCATTGTTACACAACCCTTAATCAACTCTGCAGTCTCATTTTTGGTACTTAGGAAATAAACCCAAGTATATCTTGAACAGTCATCAATGATCACAAGACAGTATCTTTTCTTTCCTATACTTGGCACATTCACAAGACCAAACAGATCCATGTGAAGTAATTCAAGTATTTGATCAATTGAGTTGATGAGCTTTGACTTATGAGAAGATTTGTGTTGTTTTCCTTTCTGACATGAATTACAATGATCTTCCAATTTGAATTCTCTTGTAGGTAATCCAATCACATGCTCACCTTTCACAAGTCTGTTCATGTTCTTCAAGTTCACATGACACAGTTTCCTATGCTACAATTTTGACTCATTTTCAGTGGCTTTGGAAACAAAACAAGCACCTCCCCTTCAAACAGCTTCTTTCATATTCAGTTCATACAAATTACCATTTCTTTGTGACATCATCATAATCATTTCAGGTGGAATCACAAACTCAGGTTTTAATATGAAACATTGAGAATCATCAAAACTGACTTTGTAACCCTTATCACACATTTGTGATATACTCAGTAGATTATACTGAAGACCTTCAACATGAAAGACATTGTCAAATGAAACCTTTCCATTTGTCAAGATTCCTTTCCCCACAATATTTCCACCATTTTCATCACTCCCAAATGCTACAGGACCTCCATACTTTTCTTCATAATTGACAAGTGATCTTTTGTCACAAGTCATGTGCCTAGAACAACCACTATCCATGTACCATATGTCATTCAGAGGAGTAGGCTGTTCCTGCACAAAAACAATTTGGTTAGTTGAGTGATGAAGTGCAGGCCATTTCAGCTTGCAACTCATCATTTTCAGTTTCTAAGACAGCTTGGGAAGTGAGTGTTGTTGGTTCAGGATCTTCATGAGTGACTTCTAAGTTGTCTGAATTGTCTGTTTCGTAACCACACTCTCTTGGGGTTTTAACAAATGAGGTTGAGTTCTGTTAATTAGCTGAGTCACTGGCATAATCTTTTATCACATAGTCCTTCTTTTCAATGTAGTCTCTCACATCAGCAACTGTCTCAACCTTAGTTTCTGTCTTAGGTTTTCAAAGGAAACCTTGTGGTTCATAACCATGTTTTAATAAGAACTTCTCATCACCTGTCATTTCTGTTGATTTCTTTCTTGAAAAGACACCTTTGTTTCTTATCTTTTCATTTCTAGGTGAACCTTGAGATTCATCAGATCTGACTGATTGAGTATCTTGTTTGATTCTTAAAGGCTGAAAGTTCTTTTTGGTTAAATTTTCATGTTTCTTAGGGGACATACTTCTTCCTACTGATTTAGTCACTTGTTTCTTTGATTTGACTTCAGTTTTCTTCTCACTTCTTGTCTCTTCAGCTGATTTCAACTCATCTTTCTTTGTGGTGTCTTTTTCACATACCTTTCCTTTTCCCAAGTATGCTTCATACTTTTGCTTGTACTGAACAAAGTCTTGGCCATAATTTGTTTCATCTGGGACATGAAAGGGTTTAAATTTGAATCTTTCATTACATGAATCTGTGTGATGACCATATTGATCACACTTTTTGCACCAAACCTTTCCTTTGAATATTTCATGCTCTTTTGGTTTCTTGAACCTTTCACTTGGTTTAGGTGACTTGACTCCAAGAGTCTTCTGAGTCTTCAGACTATCAAAATCAATAGAGAAGGGAACAAACTCCTCAATTTTGATGTCTTTTCTTTCAACTTTGCTTTTAACAAAGACAATTTTCTCCATAATCATAGGTTCCTCATCACTGCTTTCTTTATGTCTTGACTGTCTTTTCTCATATTCTTCCATGGTTTCCACTTCTCCAACATCTAACACTTCATGACTCGAAAAGATTGGATAAACAGGGATAAAATTTTCTGCATCAACTTCTTCAATTACTCTCTTCTTATTGTTTTGTTTTATCCTTTCCAACACAGTCTTGCTTGGTGGCCTGACTGCATTGTAACTGATCTTCTTCTTTTCACAAATGTCAAAAGATACATGTTCTCTTTTCATCTTATCATTTTTCTTCTTCATTCTTGTTGTAACATATGGATACTTTGGAAGTTGATCAACAGATTCCGGTTTCTTGTATTTTCTTCCTCTTTCAGCAGCTTTGATTTCCTCATCAGCCATTTGATCACTTAAATCACTTAAATCATCTTGATCCAATTCAACAGGATCAAAGTCATCCTCAGAGACTTGAACTCCAATTGACTTATCTTCTTTTACTTCTTCCTTAATCACAAACTCTCCTTCTTCATTCACTTTTACCTTCTTGTACAAATCAACAAATTCTTCCTTGTCTTGAAAGACATATCTGAATTGTTGCAGGTATGCATCTCTCTTTTCCTTGTCAACTTTTGGTATGAATTTGTTGTTGAATGGAGGTGGAACTGCTTTGTATTTGTCTTGGTCCTTTACTTGGTTTAGTATACCACATATATTTCCTGTTGAGACCAAGTTCTTCAAAAATTCAGTATCAACTTGCAGTTTAGTGTTCTGCACCTTCTCTTCAACTAACATCTTCTTTAATCCATCAATCTCAGTGATGTATCTGGTTTGAGCTCTGTAACTGATCATGCAATCATCTTCCAATCTTTTAATCTTTTCTTCACTGATCATCTCACTAGCCTCATGCCCATTGATGATACTCTGTTTCCTAAAACACTCATTTTCCAGCTTGCCTACTTTTGTTTTCAATTCATTGATAATTTCATTTAAATCAACAGTATGAGCAGAGTGTACCTGAGATGATGATCCAGATTCTTTCTCAATTATGGCCATGAATGCCACATTTTCTTTCTTGATATCATCTGCAATATCTTCTTCATGATTTCTCCAATCAAAATTTCTCTCATGTTGTGTAGTCACTGCCACATTTCCTTGATTTCTGATCTGATTTTGGTTGGCTGGAACAGTGTTGTTTGGAACATTTTGAACTGTTTGAAGGTTTTGATTGTTGTTCATTTGAAAACCTTGATTCTGTTGCATACTTTGTTGTTGATTGTTCATTTGAGGCTGGAAGTTGTTGAAGTTGGGGTTGTAATTGTGGTTGGGATTGAAGTTGTTGTTGTTGAATCTTGATTGATTTTGTTGGTATTGCTGCTGACCTCTTGGCTGTTGATTCTGGAATTGATTCATCTGAAAGTTTCTTGGTTGATTGCCTTCTCTTGCAAAATGACCAAGTTGCTGACAATTTTAGCAAATTGCTTTTGACTTGTCAAAACCATACTTGTCATTGGGACCAGAGACCAGAGACCTACCAGTTCTGTTATACAGCCTTTTACTTCTCAAAGCTAACATGGCAGCTTACCATTTCAAATCCATGTCTTCCAAATCATCTGCATCAATTTGCTCCAAATCATCTTGTACCACACTCATGTGAATTAAATTCTTTGCAACAAAGGCATTATATGACTCAGTGAACATAGACAGCAAGGCCTGTGTTTCATTGCCTTGACCATTTCCACCACTAGAATGAGGTAAATTCCCACTTGCCATAGAGGCTGAATTAGTGTCATCAATCAGTTGCACATTGAACCTCTGTTGATTTCGTTGATTACTTGTGCTACCACCAATGAAAGATTTTGGAGTATCAGCATTATGGTCAACTGGTTCTACAATAATGGGAATTTGCTGTTGATTCTTGGTAGTTAGATTTCCCATGGGTTCAATCAATGTATTTGAAACATTGAAGCAGGGTCTTTCTTTCTTAATCATTTCATTCTCTATCATTTCAAGTTCTGCAGCCTGAAGGAAGCACACTACATCATCCGATTTCAATTCATTGAAATTATGCTTCTGAAGGATGAACTTGCAAGCAGTATACCATTCCTTTGGCATTGAATTGAGTAACTTTGTATTTAAATCAAAGTCAGTCATTACATAATCAGTTGTCCTCAACTCATTCACAATAGCTAGAAAACGTTCTAGAATTGATTTTAACCTTTCTCCCTCCTTATACTTGAACATTTCCAACTGTTGCTTCAATCTTTGCTTCTTTATATTCTTCAGCTCTGTATTCCCTTCATACATTTCAAAGATGGCATCATACATTTGTTTGGCAGTTGTGTGATGTGCCCCCTTGGTTAAAATATCCCAAGAAAAACCTAGCTTAATCATAGCTAAGGCCATGTCATCCACCTTTCTCATTCTTTCTCTCACAGCAGCAGTTGCAGCTGTATTTGCACCTTCTTCAACTGCAGCTTGTGAACCATTCTTGATAGAGTTCCACATATTAACATCATTGTAGCATACGACTTCTTCAAAAAGCACTTTCCACTTGGTAAGTTTTCCTGTCCATACAATCTTGGTATCTTGTTAGTAGACACCTCTTGTTCCTCATATGCAGACATTTTCAAAGATTTAAAGTCAATTTCTTTGTAGAAAGCAAAGTTTTAAAATAATCAGATCTGAAAACATGTTGTCCAGATCTGATGTGTCTGATATGATTAGAGCAAGATTTATATATAAAGATTAAAGCTTTAATTGAAATAAGGAAGGGAAAACACCGGTAGATTGTAGATCTGGAAGAAAAATGAAGAACAGAGCTGCTGATGTCACAAATCAATGGAACAGTGGTCTGCTTACGTCATCTTTCTTCAAATCTTCAATCAGCAACAAGAATCTTTCCAAAATAGCAGTAACATGCTCTGATACCACTTGTCAGGTCCCCGATTTCAGCTGGATCTTACTCAAATCATGTCATAACTCACACAAATAGATGTGTCGACAAGAGAGTTAAAGACGGGTTGCTATATTTAGAAAGATTACTTTTTATTAAAGGCAGAATCAATAATAAACAGGGTAGTTGCAATCAATAATCAAAGGTAACTAACACAAACAAGATTTCCATTTATATAATGTTCATCATACAAAGGGTAATCGATTTAGGGTTTCTTGAAGAAAAGTTTTATCCGTACTATACTAAGACAGCCGTCACACACAAAAATATTCTCTCTGAATTAATGTGTCTGTCTGCCTTAGGAGGCGTGCCCTAATTTATTCCTTTTATAGGCCTGACACCTCCTTAACAACTGTCATTCCTTCTAGAAACCCTAAATGATAAGAAATACTCAAATTACATATTCAGAAATAATCCTAAGTGTAAAACAAGTCTTCCGGGTAGGCTTTTCATCAATTTTGTCTTTCCGAGTATGCTCTGCCATCCTTCATAACTTGGTAACATAGAAGTGTGCTTGGAATCAGTTTCAGGGTAGACTTTACTTGTAGGGTATTTTACCAAGTAAAATACTCACCGGATAGACTTCAATCTTCTTGACTTTGCCAGACTTTGCCCGACAAACCCTTACGAGCAACCTTGTTCTTCAATGGTCCCTTCAACCCTTTGCTAGTGAATAGCTTATTAGCAAAGTATGCTTGGTAGCACTGTTCCTTTTCTTGATTTGAACCTTGCCCGATGATCCTTAAGATATTCCATTAAGACATCAAGCATATTTGGACCATACTTATTAATAAATACCTTGCCCGGTCTTCCAATTATTTGGCTTCATGAGCTTGGTTAGCCTGAAGCTTACTCGGGAATGAACTTTACTTGGCTATGAAGAACAGACTTGCTTGATCAAGTGATCCTTGCCCGGATAAGCATAAACTAATGAACCATGCCCGGTAATATACTAATTTGCAACCCCTGCCCGGATTTCCACTAAAGAAAACTTCAAGAAGATAACCCTGCCCGATAGACAGAACATCGTACCAGGCTAAGTAAAAGCTTGCTCGGAAGTCTAAGGTGTGCCTGGTTCCATACTTAGTCATTTCTGAGGAGGTTGAGAAGATTCCAATCTTCCATCTGATCAGTTTTGGGTCAAATCTTGACTCAACATATAAAATACCTATAAAATAGGGATATGCCAAAATTTATTATTCGGTTTTTTAGAAGACATCTTAAATATATATAAACGAAACCTTTAAATTCTTTTTGGATGCTCCCTACATTATCTCAAGTCATCAGATTGTTTTTGTAACATTTCTAAATTTTGTCTATTATTTTAAAACTTACAATTTAATCCGTATTATATTTATAATTGAGTTTGTGTTCATATTGGAGTTTGTAAACCCAACTCAACATTGTTAGAACCTTATTTAATTATTATATAATATTATTATATACCTCGATAATCAATAAATCGATGTTCGTCATATTATAGTGTCGTTAAGAAAAACATAAGGGTTTCAAAATGATTTTTCGTAAAGTCGTTATACGTTTTAAAAACTTTTAAAACTAATATTAAACTTTGATTGAAACTTAATAGGGTTGTTTTAATATATATATATATATATATATATATATAGGGGAGAGATATTTTGAGTACTTGATAAGTTGTAAGAACTTTAAGAACTCAATTATGGACCACACATTTAATTAAATGAGTTTGAATATTTGGTTGAGATTAAATTTGATTAAAAAATGAATCAGGAGAGAGAATAAGTATTTTTGATAATTACACAAGTTTAAATGTTAGTTACACATGTACAATAAGTCAATTCGATGTGTAAAAAAATACTGTAATTTTTTGTACATTAATTACACTTATGTATTACACATGCGTAAAAAAATTCAAAAAATCAATTTGGTACGTTGAGTTCTTTCGAGTTCTTAAAGCTCAAAGCGGTTCTCAAAAGAAATCAATCCTATATATATATATATATATATATATATATATATATATATATATATATATACAAACCCTAACCCTAACCCAATTTTAAAACAACTTAGCCGCCCCCCTTCCCTCTTCCCTCTTCTGGCGCCGTTTTCTGACGACCGTCTACACCGACGACACCGGCCACCCTCCTCCTCGTTCTCGATCTCCGGCCGTATCACCCTCTTTCCCCTAGTCCGTAACTCCGACGCCACCACCCTCTCTTTCCCTCCCTCAGTTTTCCGGCGGCCCGGTAACCCCCTCACCCAAAACTGAACCCCTTTTCCTTGTCCTTTGCGTTTTTCCGGCGAGCCCCTTTTTCTGGAAACCCTTTTTCATCTCCTGGTCGCTTTTCCGGCGATCGGAAAATGTCCCCTCTCTCCGCCTCTCTCTCTCTCTCTCTCCGTCTCTCTCTCTCCCTCTCTTTCTCTCCCTCTCTCTCCCCCCCCCCCCCCTCCGGCTTCTGTCCTTCGTCTTCGGCGGCTTCAGCTCGGTTTCTTCCCGGTGGAGAGGCATGGCCAAATGAACATCTAATAGGTAAATTAATTTAGGATTTGGTGCTATCAGTTTTCATATATCGATTATCAGATTTAAATTGTTAATAATCGGTTTTATTTATCGGTTATATTTTTTGAAACGGGTTGGATGGGTACGGAGTTGGTTTGAATTGGGGAAAATATGAACAGCTGGGTAATGGATATATTAATTCCTTATGAGTTTAATTAACAATTGTTATCTTGGTTCAGTTGTTTGTACGTTAGTTGTTGAACTAGAGGTCACGGGTTCGAGTCTCACCTTAGACCATTTTGGTATTATTTTTATACTGAACAAATTAGTGTTACTATTAATACTAATATCACTACATAAAAATTATTATTAGTATTATTATGTTTTAACTTATTATTATATTTATTTACTATTATTATTATTATTAATATTATTATTATTATTATCATTATTATAAATATTAAGTCCACCATTTTTATTTTTGACAGAAAAAATAAGAAGATGGCTCCATGTGCTCTGAGTCATTATGTTGATTCAGATTCAGGAACACTACCAAAGTTTTTTAAGGGGGTTATCTTGACGTAGGTTTGCCTCTGGCCTAAATTAACTCACTAGATTAACTTAAGTGAAATAAAGTCTCTATCGCTCTATTTAAAAATCAAATATGAAACTTCATACACCTTAAGTTCATAGGACGAAAAGAGGTTTTTTTGAGACCCTGATACTCAGCCTAGCATTGAATAGACTAGGTATTCACCTTATCGATATATCAAATCAACGGTGGGGTCTGTTTGGCACCAAACTGGGCACTTAAATCGGACCGTTGTTATTATTATTATTATTGATCATATTATTATTTATTATAATCATATTTTTTTTCATTAATTATTAGTAATAATAGTATTATATTTATTTTGTGAACTCGTTTAGAAATCAAACCAACATCGAGTATGATATCATTATTACTATCAATATTATTATTTATTATTATTATTATTATTATTATTATTATTATTATTATTATTATTATATTATTATTATTATTATCAACAACACTTTAATTACTACTAAGGTTATTATTCTTTAACTATTATTATTAGTATTATACTATATTAGTATTGTTAATAATAATTATTTTTATTATTATTATACTATATTAGTATTATTAATAATAATTATTGTTATTATTATTATCATCATTAACATCGGTATTGCTAAAGTTTAATATTATATTATGCTTCAACCCGTTTAAAAACCGAACCAACGTCAGACATGGTTATCATTAATGTTACCGTACTCGTTTAAAGGTTTCATAGTTATTATTCTCTTAACAAAATATTATCACTACATTAATCAATAATATTAATTAATAATACTTTTATAAAATTCATTATCAAATCATTTAATAAAACAAATCTTTTGATTTAAAATCCACTAATTTCTATTTTATATTATTTTTAATCATTAAAGCAATAATTTAATATAATTTTATTTCCATTAGCGATAAAGGGTAATTTTCAAACGTTAACAATATAACTGATATTCGATTAACAACCGAACCTCTCATTATAAGTTTCAATATATGATATCAAGTTTGGTTCTACTTTCACGAAATACTTACACGAAATATCAATGTTAATATTATATTATTTGTTCTATTTAAGGTGTTTGTCGTTTCAAGTCGGATCCGTTCTTTCTCGTTCGCTAGCTTGGGCATTATTTTATCTCTATCTATTATTCTCGGTATATCAATCGAGGCGAGTACTTTCATACCCCGTTTTCCATCTTTTGTTTTGGGGGTGACATTTCATACTTATCAAACTAAATGCTTTATTTACTTGACTCTTAAACCACAAACGTTATTGTATACTTTACTTGAATAATTGCTCGATTTGGTGTTCTATTATTCTATGTCTATGTGTTTATCGCTTTTGGTTGGTTGCTCTATAAATCCTAGACTACTTGGCATCCCCTTGTAGCAAGGGGTCGTTAACGTAATGCAATTAACGTTAACTATAAAATCCTAGACTATCTGGCATCCCCTTATAGCTAGGTGTCGCTAACGTAATTCTATTAGCGATATATATTTGTCCAAGTTATTTCTTTTATTTATCGTTTCGTATACAAGTTTTGCGGCTTTTTTTCTTACTATATACTTATATGCTTGTAACATCCCGAAATTTCAAAAGTAATATTAATTATATTATTTAATATTGGTGGGAAAGATTTACTCGGGTTAGTGAGAAATAATAAGATTAAGTAGGGGTTAATACGAGTCGGGCTAGTGTTGGGTAATGGATATGAGTTATGGACTTGGGTTAATAAGGAAGGAAGATGGACCATGGGCTAAAGCCCATGATCCATAATATTTAAGCCTTAAATCTCCCTTTAATCCTTTCATTTCACATATTCCATGCACCACCAAAACACACACTTATCTCTCTCTCATCCTACTCTCTCTCTCTCTATCTCTCTCTCTAGCCTAAACCAAGAAGAAGAAGGAGAATCGGTTTTCAACCCGAGGGAAGAATAGTATGATGTTGTATGAACCCAAACCTGTTAGATTTTGTCACGAAACGACGAGCCGACACCGTTAAACCATTGAAGTCACGAGATCCAGGTGGAATCAGGTATAAACCGAACCTAAGATGAGCTTAGGGATCACCCTAGCTCAGATCTGGATCGAACGAGACGAAAGACGGTGAAAACAGTGGTGAAACAAGCGAGATCTCGTTTTTCCGGCGAGATCCCGTTATTCTGGAAATGGCGGCGCCGGAAAGGCGGCGCCGGAGAATGTTTGTACGAAGGATGTCAGAATAGTTTGACATTCTGACCTAACCCTAGTTCGTTAACGAGAAGTTAAAGAACTAGAGTTAATTCGTTAACTAAGAGTTAACGAATTAGAAGTAATTCGTCAGGGTGATTCGCTAACGAAAGCTTAACGAATTATCCTTAGTTCGTATCCAATTCGTTAAGGAGAAAGATGAAAAACTAACTCCAATTCGTTAAGTAGTTCGTTTAGGAAGAACTGACGAATAAACCCCCAGTTTGTTAAGGGTTCAGTTCGTTAAAGGACCAGTTCATTATAAAGGTCCAATTCTTTATGAAAGATGGCGAACTAGAATAACGAATCAGCTAAGGAAAGATAACGAATCAGCTAATGAATTAGATCAGATGCTAGAACGAATTAGACTGTGATCTGGTAAAGAATTAGGCTTAATTTGTTATAGAAATGTGATGGTGAATAAAATAATAATTTAAAATCCTAATAATAATTTCCAAGCTGACCTGGCAGCTCGACCCCAGCCAGGGGCTCTGCCCCTTGGACCCTGCTAGGAGATGCCGCCTCTAGACCCCGCTGCCAGGGGCGCTGCCCCCGGACCCCTGTTCGTTGAGGGTAATAATTAAACTAGAAACGCGATATGGAGAGTGATAGTAATTAATGCGCGTAATTGTTATGCATTTAGTCGTGCACAGCCAAAGAAAGGAGTAACCATTAACGGAAGAAGTAACCGAGTTCAGGTGAGTTTCTAGCCCCACTTCCTTGTTATGTTTTCGTGGCTGTGTGCATACTCGATGTGATAGTTAATACACTTACCTTAAGTGGTAAGTGTATGCCTTGTACGATTTATGTATGATGATGTTAGTACGTGAACGATCTTCGGATATTGCATGTACTGCTAAGTGATAGTTAAAGATATGACTATATAAATAAATTTGATATATGAATGATTGATTGTCGTATGTGAACGATCTTCGGATATTGCGCGTACTGTCAGTTTATAAATAAAGATATAAATTTCATATGTAATATATGGATGATGTATGAACATTATAAATGAACAATTGTCGGGGCGTGAACGATCTTTGGATCTTGCGCGTACCGACAAGGGTATGACTGTTAAACGAAGGATGTGAAGAACGCCTAGCGTGTTCTTATGCTACAGTGTACTTATTATACATGTATACGGGTACATGAATGGTATGTAAGTTCTACGTGCGACGTAGTAAGTTAGGACGGCAAATCCCTCTAACTTCCGTTGGACATAGACTTGGCATGTGGTGGCGTAGTTAAGGACTGCGGGCCTTATACGTGTTATAGATGTTAGATGGGAACGTAGTTAAGGACTGCGGGCCTTATACGTGATATTGATGATATATGTGAACGTAGATAAGGACGGTGGGCCTTATACGTAGTATAGATAATAAACGTCAACGTAGATAAGGACTGTGGACCTTATACGTATTGTAGATAGGCCCCAGCATAGGAAAGGACTGTGGACCTTATACGTGTTGTATTTGTGTTGTGGTAGCATAGGGGAGGACTGCGGACTTCGTACGTGCTATGGTTTAGGTTGCAACATAGGGAAGGATTGAGGACTTGTATGTGTTGTTAATATAGGATGGTATAGGGAAGGACTGCGGACCTTGCACGTACCATAATTTGGTAAACATAGGTAAGGACTGCGGACCTTTTTCGTGTTCACGACCTTGAGTAAAGGTATAGACGGCGGACAATGAACGTAATCTAGGTAGACTGAGGTTAGTGATTGTAGATATGTATGTATGTATGTATGTATGTATGGTATTAGGGTAATTGATTAAGTATGGGTACGTATCTTCGGATATGTATGTATGTATGTATGATATACGCATGTGTTGTATGTCGCCTGATTAACTAGAACTCACTGAGCGTAGCTGACTTTTAGTATGCACGCAGGTACTTAGGCTGAAGAGTTAGCATGAGGATGGCACGTGGCATGGATTGAATGGCTGGCATCTGAAGATGAAAGAAATGATGTTTTAAATATAATGTTATATGTTATGGTTTTAAAGAAAAGATTAATGTTTTGTACCGAATGATTAAAGTTAACGTTTCCGCGAAAGTTTTTAATTAACTCTGATATTTAGAACTGTGTTTATGAGTAAATCCAACGTCCAATGTAGGGCACCGGAGACGGGGCCTTACAATGCTCAAACTTACGAATTGCTTATCAACCTTTGTGTTGACAAACTTTATTTTATGAAATGTTATAGGTTTGCATCTTGGTTAATTTAGCATTGTGAAGTAACATTATCAAGACCCTTAGGATTTTAGTGAAATGAATAACATCTAATTGCCATATTTTGTGATATCTTGGTAGGGCTATCTTATGAGTATTTGTTATGTGTACAGGATTTGATTATTAAATGAATGATTGTTTATTGTCACCTATAGTACTTTCTGAGCTATGAGTAATCTAGTTCGCGCCCCGACGTTCCGCCGGCACCGCCGGTCGGGGTGTGACAGATTGGTATCAGAGCCGAAGGTTCTTGGAAAAACGACCTAGCCACATGATTAGAGTCCCTATGCTTGCTTCTTATACGTATGCTCTATGTGTTTTGATTGCTCTAGCTTAGAATTGCTTTATTATTTATTTATTTATTCATTATTATATTACTGTACACGATGCACACAATATTCTGAGACTATGTTTCACCTTCAAACTCTATTTTCAAACTTAGATTAATGTTTTAATGTTGGGAAATTCCTTAAGAATTCCCGTGTTTTGTTTTCAATGATCGTTTATTTAGTTGAACCATTAAACTTCCATGTAACGCTCTTGGGCGGTTCAATACTATTGACCCGATAGTTCGTTATTTGTCGGTGTCGTTTAAAATGCCATGTAACGCTCATGGAACGGACCACACATTGATTTTTCGGTATGCTAAACGATTGAGCCATTAAACTGCCATGTAACACTCCTGGGAGGCTCAATACACACAGATGAAGTATTTATGTTGTTGATGTATCCATAAAATTTGGTTTCAATTTTGATTTATGCAAAAATATCCATTTCAATCCTCGAATGATCCGACAATCACTCCATGCACATATAGTCAGTCATTAATATTTCAATATTATAACCTATCATAAATAACTATTTAGAGTTTCAGTTCTATCACAAGTACTTATAAACTATTACAAGTATCGATTTTGGAGTTTAAATTGTATCATATCTTACATCATATACGAGCTTTGAAGTTACAAACTAATCATAAGATCCTTCTAACAATTATAGATGTCTATTTTTAGAATTCAAAGTTATCACAAGTTCATCTAAACCAATTTTGGGATTTCACAATTTTCAAGTTTTACATAAACTAATATATAAATTGAGTTTGAAAACTAATTTACGTCTATGTTACACAAGTTTTCAAAGTTACAACAATTTACCGTGATTTTCATCAGACCTTACATCGTTCGTCTTTCTAGTACGTTATACCTTTCGACTGACCGCAAGTTTCTTAGTGGGACCCGACTGCCGCATGACATATGGTATTACCTGTGGTATCACCGAAGCCTCATCAGTTATAATAAACCGAATCTGTATTGAAATCAACTCTATCTGTTATCAATCGTTTTCAAACACCTTTAAACGATTCGTCACTGATAGCGACTACGATTGCTTCTGTTTAACTAAATCAACATCAATTATCAGTCAATTATTTACATAGTAGCAATCTTACCATTTCACCACAAATCGTAATGCCATCACGAGAAGTTTATCAACATCATTACTATCCTCATACTTTAATTATTAGGTCAGTATATCATGTACAAATTTTCTTCTCGTCTACTGATTCTCTCAACGTCTTACCCTTAAATTTCCAAAAGCCTAATCAATCCTCAGATCTGAAGCACGCAATCTCGCAATCTATTTAAACTTATACTTTCTACATTATTTTAATCGGCATTAAATTATTTCAACTAAGCATATATTTAATCATTTTGATTTTGTTTAAATTTCACTCATATCCTTATTTATTCTTGAATTGTCTACAACGTTTCAAAACGATTAAGTCACAACCAAATTTCGCAATATTTTAAACCTTCATTTAATTTAGTTTATATCCAATGGTTTTAAGAACTTATTGTCACTACTTTTTCCAAAATCTTATAATACTTGTAGTTATTCAGCTGTTATAGGAAAGATACTTCACATTCTCAATATTGCCTAGTTGCAAGACATAAAGAACTGACATCACAATTCTTAAAAATTATTTATCCCATTCATCTCAACATTTTTACAAATTAATCTGTAGTCTCAAAATTTTTCGATTTTTATTTAACTTATTTTATTAGGTTATTCGGGAATGTTCTTATTTTAAATAAAACCCTTAATTAAGACATCATTTAAAATACAAAGATTCGTCACCTTATCGTTTAATTCTCAATTGTTCAAGAAAAATAAATAAATAAATAAATAAATAACTTATAATGGACTATTCCATTTACCAGTTTTAAACTTTATAAACTGTTTTCACGGTTTTTCTTTGATATTTCAACGCATCATTTTCTATTTCATTATCAATTTTATACAATTAAATTTTACATTATTTAAACCCTCAGTTCTATTATTAACCATTTAGTTAAAAGTTTTACAGTCAAATCAATTGTGAACATAAAATTTTCCCATTATTGTCAAATTTTATCCGGGTAATTAAATTTCCGTTATCCAATTTAAGTTGCGGTGTTTCGTTAAATTTTCAGGTTTATTTAGGGATGAACCGATTTCCCATTTTAATTTTTAAGCTATCATTACCTTGTTTCTTCCTTGAACCTCTAACCTTAGGATTTATTCTAGTTAAATATAGTTGGGTTCAAACATGTTTTATCATTAATTACTCAAGTAATCCTATAATTTCAAATTCACCTTTCCATCTCATTATCATTTACCCGTTCGATCTTTTCATATATGTCTACTTATCGTCAACATCGTTATTCGCATCGTCTAGTCACGAAAACCTTACACCAGGACTATGTCATTCATTCGCGTGACGCACCTCAAACACAACACAACTCATCTGTCTCAAACAAGAAACTCCAAACTGGTACTCATCAAATTGTGCTACGTTTGTAATCTCCATCATCTAACTCAAATCTCCATGTAATTTCCAAACTGGTGTATTCATCTCACCAAAGTTAGTCATCAACCTTCTAGAAGTTTTGTCGTTAACTCAACTTATCGCAACTAACATGTGTGTTTTGCTTCAATTGTGGGGATCCTAAACATCCAGCAATACTTACTCTAACCTTGTACATAAAATATAAGCGTCTATCAGACTCACCTAAACCAACCTTATCAGAACCAGCCATATCATTATCACCCTTATCTTAGTCAACGCTATCATCACGCGATTTCTTAGATTCTTTTGTTTTGTGTTGTTCGTTGTGTTTCAATTAAAACGTTGTTACTATCATTTACCAATATATATGAGGAAACTCTTGTTACATCAAAACCCATATCAACTATTGTTTCTTTCAATAAAGTTTTGTCGTTCTAACTTCGCAAATATAACATTTATTTTCAAAACTTAACGGTTTATAACCGATTACCGCAAATTTTGTTTGCTTAATTAAAAAACAAGGCTATGAATCTATTTGGGATTATAGTAACTAATAAAATTCATATACCAAGCCTTACTCTCTAATAAAGATATGTGTTTCTCAAATCTATACAAGTTACGAAATGACAATGTACTTTCCCATATGACAAGATTTCAGCTATAGTTTAACTCCTCAAGCTTAAATCAAGATATCAATCCCCTAACGGTTTTCAAATCATTATTTATTTCATATTATTATTTCATACCTAAATTATTAACAAGTATTTTCAATATTTTAAACCAACTGTTTGTTTTCATTAAATGTGTTAGTAAACATTCTTCCACTTACATTTTATTTACTATTTTTTTAAATTCCTGTTAAAAATTAAATTTGCTTGCATAACCCGCATGATGGAACGAATTATGTGGATCACTCAACGACCTAAGTAATTATAGATGCATACGTAATTACCCAAGTCCTCGTGTTAAAATCATAAGCGCGTACGATCGTGTGTCATAACCAAGAACTGGGAGTGTTTTTGGAAAACGGTACAAATGCGAAAGTGATAAGGGCATGGTGGATACGCCGCTGGTACTTCCTATATATAAGTGCTCTCATCGTATTTTCGTTTGGAGCGTTCTTCGAGTCACATTAAGTTCTAGGTTATGGTGGTTTCTGTTAATTTTCTTGTTGTCCTTCTTGTGTTAGTAAATTTTTATATGTTATCTCCATAGTCTTAAAATATTAATATAAAATGTTGTGGTATTCCTTAAATTCGGGATGAAATTCCTAAAAGTAGGGGATACTGTAACATTTCGAAATTTTGTCTATTATTTTAAAACTTACAATTTAATCTGTATTATATTTATGATTGAGTTCGTGTTCATATTGGAGTTTGTAAACCCGACTCAACATTTTTAGAACCCTATTTAATTATTTTATAATATTATTATATACCTCGATCATCAATAAATCGATGTTCGTCATATTATAGTGTCGTTAATCAAAACATAAGAGGTTCAAAATGATTTTTTGTAAAGTCGTTAGACGTTTTAAAAACCTTTAAAACTCGTATTAAACTTTAATTGAAACATAAGGGGCTGTTTTAAAAATATGTAATATATACATACATATATATATATATACAAACCCTAACCCTAACCCATTTTAAAACAACCCAGCCGCACCCCTTCCCTCTTCCCTCTTCCCTCTTCCGGCGCCGTTTTCCGGCGACCGGCGACATCGACGACACCGGCCACCCTCCTCCCTGTTCTCGATCTCCGGCCGTATCACCCTCTTTCCCCTAGTCGGTAACTCCGACGCCGCCACTCTCTCATTCCCTCCCTAGGCTTTCCGGCAGCCCTCTCCGGCGGCCAGAGCGGCATCCCGGTAAACCCCTCACCCAAAAAGAACCCCTTTTCCTTGTCCTTCGCGTTTTTTCGGCGAGCCCCTCTTTACGGAAACCCTTTTTCCTCTCTTGTTTGCTTTTCCGGCGACCGGAAAACGGCCCCTCTCTTTGTCTCTGTCTCTCTCTCTCTCTCTGTCTGTCTCTCTCTCTCTCTATCTCTCTCTCTCTCTCCCTATGGCTTTTGTCCTTCGTCTCCGGTGGCTTCGGCTCGGTTTCTTCCCGGTGTAGAGCCACGGCCATATGACCATCTAATAGGTAAATTAATTTGGGCTTTGGTGCTATCAGTTTTCATATATCGATTATCAGATTTAAATTGTTAATAATCGGTTTTATTTATCGATTATATTCTTTGAAACGGGTTGGATGGGTATGGAGTTGCTTTGAATTGGGGAAAAGATGAACAGCCGGGTAATGGATATATTAATTCCTTATGGGTTTAATTAACAATTGTTATCTTGGTTCAGTTGTTTGTACGTTAGTATTGAACTAGAGGTCACGGGTTCGAGTCTCATCTAAGACCTTTTTGGTATTATTTTTATATTTAACAAATTATTGTTACTATTAGTACTAATATCACTACATAAAAATTATTATTAATATTATTATGTTTTAAATTATTATTATATTTATTTACTATTACTATTATTATTATTAATATTATTATCATTATTATTATAAATATTAAAGTTGTTATTATTATTATTAAAGAACATATTATTATTATTTAATAAAATCATATTTTTTTTCATTAATTATTAGTAATAATAGTATTATATTTATTTTGTGAACTTGTTTAAACTTATACTTTCTATATTATTTTAATCGGCATTAAATTATTTCAACTAAGCATATATTTAATCAATTTTGATTTTGTTTAAATTTCACTCATAACCTTATTTATTCTTGATCTGTCTACAACGTTTCAAAACGGTTAAGTCACAACCAAATTTCACAATATTTTAAACGTTCATTTAATTTAGTTTATATCCAACGGTTTTAAGAACTTATTGTCACTACTTTTTCCAAAATCTTATAATACTCGTAGTTATTCAGCTGTTGTTTATCTTCAATAGGAAAGATACTTCACATTCTCAATATTGCCTAGTTGCAAGACATAAAGAACCGACATCACAATTCTTAAAAATTATTTATCCCATTCATGTCAACATTTTTACAAATTCGTCTGTAGTCTCAAAATTTTTCGATTTTTATTTAACTTATTTTATTAGGTTATTCGAGAATGTTCTGATTTAAAAAAAACCCTTAATTAAGACATCATTTAAAATACAAAGATTCGTCACCTCATCGTTTAATTCTCAGATTTTTCAAAAAAATAAATAAATAAATAAATAACTTATAATGAACTATTCCATTTACCAGTTTTAAACTTTATAAACTGTTTTCACGGTTTTTCTTTGATATTTCAACGCATCATTTTCTATTTCATTATCAATTTTATACAATTAAATTTTACATTATTTAAACCCTCAGTTCTATTAGTAACCATTTAGTTAAAAGTTTTACAGTCAAATCAATTGTGAACATAAAATTTTCCCATTATTGTCAAATTTTATCCGGGTAATTAAATTTCCGTTATCCAATTTAAGTTGCGGTGTTTCGTTAAATTTTCAGGTTTATTTAGGGATGAACCGATTTCCCATTTTAATTTTTAAGCTATCATTACCTTGTTTCTTCCTTGAACCTCTAACCTTAGGATTTGTTCTAGTTAAATATTGTTGGGTTCAACCATGTTTTATCATTAATTACTCAAGTAATCCCATAATTTCAAATTCACCTTTCCGTCTCATTATCATTTACCCGTTCGATCTTTTCAAGTATGTCTACTTATCGTCAACATCGTTATTCGCATCGTCTAGTCGCGAAAACCTTACACCCGGACATGTCATTCATTCGCGTGACGCACCTCAAACACAACACAACTCATCTGTCTCAAACAAGAAACTCCAAACTGGTCCTCATCAAATTGTGCTACGTTTGTAATCTCCATCATCTAACTCAAATCTCCAGGTCGTCCTTACATTATTTTCCACTGGTGTATACATCTCACCAAAGTTAGTCATCAACCTTCTAGAAGTTTTGTCGTTAACTCAACTTATCGCAACTAACATGCGTGTTTTGCTTCAATTGTGGGGATCCTAACCATCTACGCAATACTTATGTGGAACCCTAGATCGATCTCGGATCTTAGATTTTAATAACAAATATACGGATCTAGTTCATTATGGTCATAATCGATTTATATGTTATGTATTACTATTAATATTAGTTTTATATATATATATGTGTGTGTGTGTGTGTGTGTAATATTAAGATTGAATACGTTCAGGAAGCTTGAGAGTAGATCTGGACAGAGTTTCGCTAATATTAAATCTCAAAACTTAACTTAACAGTGGACACACCACTATATATAGAAGACGGGTCTAGTTCGTTAACATTCCATAACGAACTAGACACCGACTTCGTTACAATACATTAAACGAAATAACTTAACGAATCACCCCCTGATTCGTTAAACATCCTTAACGAATCAGGAGGAAACATAACTTAAGGGCTAGTACGTTAAACATCCTTAACGAACTAGCCTATTCCACTAACGAACTAGATTAGATATAAATATCTTTTACATTAAATAAACGATAAATACATTAACGATAATTACAAAGACTCGAGACGCAAAACCGTGCACTAACAGACACCCCCTCGTATTGAGCTCTTTGTCTTTCAATTACTTGAAGCGTCTTGTCTACCAATCTCTGCAGCTGTGAATACCATGTTCATGACACACGCGAACAACGCGTTGAAACTGCATTGCTCGGTCATAGTCTTCACGACGCTCAATCAATATTTTATTCTTGAATAGCACGTCATTGTCGGTCTCTGTTAAATTCACAAGCCACATCGGATCAATGATCTTTATCAGCTCGGTCTTTAATCCTTTACCCAACACAATGACGGCCTCGCCAGTTCAATTATCGTAGTACCAACGGTTGAAAGATAAATACATGTGTTGGTTCAATGTCTTCACCGGCACACACTTCATGGTCTTTGGCGGCTTTACCTTAAGAACCAACTTTCTCCAACCTGTCCTTGGATCAATTTCATCAATACTTTTATGTTTAGGGGCCTGTGGTTTAAGGAACTTAAACCCATGATTGACCTTAAATAGCAGATGTTTGTGAAACCAATTTGCATGTTTAACTCCCCCACAGTTTATAAAAGGACGGTACGCCAAGTTCCGTACATCCCATCTTGGTAGCGAAAGAACGTCAGTAATCTTCTCATAATATTGAACGCCCTTCTCCCATTTGATAATACATAAATCAGAATCAAACAACCAGGAGATAATATCACCTTGGACTTTAGAGAAAGCCTTGAAGGAGGTCATTCGATTAGCTTGAGCTCGAGCAACAGCTTCAACTTTCTGTTCTTGATCTACAAATCGGAACGCCTTAATAATCTTAAGAGAGTTCTAGTACCGATAAGCAAACCAACTTTGAATGTCAGCAACAAAAGGATCGGGATTCGAATCAAATATCGTATCAACAACATTCTTTCCCTTGAAAGTCTTCTCCAAATGATATTCTGCTGCTTTGACTATTTCTTCAGTAAATATTGGAGCACCCTTATCAACATTGGTCTGTTGAAATAGATCAAGGTATTCCTCAGCAGTCATGTCCTCGATCTCTACTTCCTCATCCTCATAAATAAACGCCGTATTCATCTCAACAGTTGGATCATTTAAGATCTCTTCATCATTTTCCACCTCCACGTCCTCCTCATTCTCTAACACGGTCAACTCGTCATCATTCAAACCAAGCAAGATCGAAATCTGCTCTCGTTTTAGGGACCTCTCAACAAATTGTCCCACAGCAATCTCATCTGCATTCACTATACTTCTAACCACCCCTTATCATCAACAAAGATAACAGTATCAGCCTTGATCATCTCAATGGGTGAGGCAGCTGTAGTATCATGATAAGTGATGATCTGTTTTTCCATGTTACCAGCTACACTCGTACCAGCACCAGAAGTCGAGCCGAGAGTTTGTTTAGGCTTACTTCCTCCAGTACCTGAAGCATCTGGATCTTCTTCATCATTCTTGAGATTCTTTAGTTCATTATCTTTGCAAGTAAGTTGCAGAATAATTTCCTCTTTCTCTTTTATTTTCACCCCCTGAGACTCAACAATCTCACGGAGGGCTTTTTTTTTCCTTTTGGCAGAAGGATACATAACTTAACAACTTTTTATGATTCTCCATGAGACGTTCTTGATTCAGGCGATCAGCAGACATTTGATTTTCATAAATATGAAGTAAGCTCAAAAGCATATTTGTCTGTTGATCCTGAGACATTGCATTAAACGAAGGAGTAATAGGTTGAACTGGACCTTGAGGACGATTGAGCCTCATAAATGAAATATCAGGTGGAGGCATCATCATTAGTGTCGGAGAAGCCACCGATGTAGCAGTCGTAGGCCTTGGTATAGTTGATAAGATAGATTGAGTAATCATACCAAGCCTAGGATCCGAAGTAAGCGTGGTCGTCAATGTAAGCTCCGGGGTGCTAGTAGTCAGCGGCACCGCCGGACGTTGACGAATAGACGGACTTGGAGGTTGAACTCCAAATGAGATGCCAGCACCAGCCGACACTCGACTCTTAGACGATCCTTCTTTCACCAATTCCTTCCCTTTCCTTTTGTGATGAGCAGCTATAGCACCAGCTAAAGCAGCTTCAACCTCAGCAGGTTGTAAAACAGGAGCATTACCAGCACCATCATTACCACCATCACCATCATTACCACCATCATCATTCCCACCATCTCATTCCTCACGCTCGGAATCCGAATCATCATGGATCCAGCGATCATTGGGAGGACATTCATAATCTGGATTCGCCAGATGACCAACCAATCTTTTGAATCTAGGAGGAGGATCTTGACGGTACTGCTTCATTCTTCGCATAGTGTATGCCTTCATGTGATCCAAGATAAGTTTATCATTAACATCTGTTGAATCGGTCACCAAATCCCTGATTGCATCGTGAACAAACAGTTGGAAGAAACGACGATACATTAGGAACTTTACTCATCGTTTCCCAAGAATACAATTTTCTTCGAGATGATCAAAGATCATTTCCGAGAAATTGTAACGCTTGTTCAATACTAATGCAAAAAATGCCAATTGGAGCATGATACGGCATTCGTCAAACCCTGCCTTTCGTCCACCAAGGAAATGTATAAGAACGTGTAGTAAGTAATTGTGTTGGGGACACAAGTATGCCTTTTTATACATAGACGCATCAATATCACCAGAATAAAATAGACGTCCAAACAATCCTTTGATCAGCTCTTTGTGGTACTTGCTCGGGTCATCAATAGTGTCATCGAACCACAACACCCTTCGAACAGTCTCAACAGATACTAAACAGGGCTATCATTAACCTCAGCAGCAATGTGGTCCTCTGTCTCCACATATCGAGCAGTATTCCTGTAACATCGAGAAAATTTCAAGCTCAAAATGTAAACCTCCCAAAGTGTAGGGACCAAAAATGTCAAAATTTCAAACCTTAGGACTTAAAATGAAAATTCTGATTTTCTGTCCCTTAGCGATACGCGACGGGACAAAGGAAAAGCTCATCGCGTATCGCGAAGAGCTTCGTCAAACCTTCTAGAAGTGGGTCAACGGCGATACGCGATCATCGTTGAAGCTACGTCATCGCGTATCGCGATAACATGGCTTGACACCTCTAGCACAAGTTCTGCCACGTGTCCACACTCGGCACACCGTTTGCCATGTGTCCCGACACGTGGCCACATGTGGCACGTCGCCCGCCATGTGTCAACACATGGCACATCGTCTGCCACGTGGCAGACCTATATGGTGACTGGCCTGGGCTACTTCACGATACGCGATGTATGCCCAGGAGGCCATCGCGTATCGCGAAGGACTTCCAGGTTTTGCCTATAAATAGCAAGTCCGGGATTCACATTTTCTCATCCCAAATTCAGTATCTCTCTCTAACATCTCACTAGAAGTTCACAACCATTCCATCGACCCACCTCGATAAGCGTGTTCTGATTCATCATTTTCCGTGACAACGTTTCCTCGAAGTTCGTGCCACCCTCCACCGACGTATCGACCAAAAAGGCGTTTGTTATTTTTATACACCATGGCGATGTGTCTCGAAAGGCGTGCCGACAAGTGGTGAAGTTTTGGTGTTCATCGTTTGGCGTGTTGAAAGGAAGTTTGATCAAGAAGGCAAAGCGGCGTTGAAGTGCTGCTCGAGTCATTTGGGTTTCCATAAGCCGACAAAGGTAGGCATAACGCCGAATAAAATAATAATCAAATATTAGAAATGGCTTAAACCTTAAGTCGAGGTTATACTCGATACCTCGATAAAATAAATGAAAACATAACAAAGAAAGAGTAAAAGATATGATTGTGAATATTGATATATATATATATGTGTGTGTGTGTGTGTGTGTGTAAGTATATATATTCTTTGTTATGAAAATATTATTTAAGTAATAATAATTATTCTTAAATAATAAAGAAAAGAAAAGAATACGTTTCTTTGAGAAGAAGAAACGTAGGGTTTTATAAATAAACTAAAGGTTTATAAATTACTTTTAAACTAAAGGTTTTAAAGTAAAAGAGATTTTGAACTAAAGGTTCATCGAGGTGAAGTTTATAAAATAATACTAAAGGTCTTAAGCCGGATTGTATATCCAACTAATAATTGGTTATACTAGTACTATAGGTGCGAGATAGCAACGGGAAAGACCCTCGGACGGTGTTTGAAGCCGATCCAAATAAAAAGGTGAATACGCCCCAACTTTTTACAAACTTGATTTCAAACGAGTCAACGTGTTATATGAAAAAATTTACATGAGACTAAGTGTCTCTAAAACATTTATAAACAAGGGTATAAATACTGGCCTCAGGCTATCGTGTACGTTTGTCTGGATCCTTCCATATGTGGTGGGCACATCACACATGGTCACAATTACGCTCGCTTGCGGGGAGTATGACCTTGTGTATACGTATAGGCACTCAACTAGCCGAGCGCTGCGGTGTTTCGCTGGGGAAACCGAGTATAGAGACTTGAGTTTATAAATTGCATGGTTTTAACTTTATTATCCCTAAGCCACGTTGGCCGAGACCTACGTAGTCTGGAGGGGTGATAAAGTAATGAAAATATTTTTAGCGTCAGCATATTCACCAACATTCGTTGCTGACGTATTTTCTTACATTTTGCAGGTGACCAAGGTTAGCGCTTTGAGTGATAAAGTGCTAAAAGATATCCGATAGCTCGGATCTTTTGTTTAAACATAATATAATGTAAATGGTGGTTTTTGTAAAACAAGTAATCTTAAAAACATTAAACGGGAAACTTTTAAATCCCGTCTTTTGAATATGTAAATATTTATAATTTTAATCCACAAGTTTGTAAGTCTTCCGCTATTCAAACGTAATCTGATTTATTTACAATTGTGGTACCAACATAGGTGTCACACGCCTAGGCCGTGGTCTGGGGTGTGACAAGTGTTGGTATCAGAGCCATCGATATTAGCGAATTAGGTATTACAAGATAATACCTAAGATTCAATCCAAGTATAGGAATTACTTGTTTATTTGAAATAGGGATAATATAGGCTGGTAAACCTTTTCTTTCCCTCCTCACTCTAAACCACCCAAATTGTTAGATGTCATTCAAGAGCATGATGGAGAACTTTGTACGCATAGCTAAAGAGGCTGGAATCGCCGTACCTTTTCCCGAAGATAATATGAGTGAAGGCTATTATGAAGCATTCTTCGACCAAGATGTAGAGCATGACTTAACTAAACCTGTATACTACCCCGGAACCAAGCACTATCGGATAAATGTTCCCGATAGCCCACCGAAACAAAGAAGTGAACCACTAAGGCACTCAAGCTATACACACCAACAATACCCATGTACCATCCCTCTGAAGTTCCAACAGAGTATCCATCAGAGATCCCCACATACCAACCATCTGAGATACCACCCTACTACCCATCTAGCAATCCAACATATTTACCACCAAATCCTCACCCATCCTATGCTTTCCTCTCCAATCGACCAATCAAGGAATAACCAAGATCTCCTTCATCTGACTGGATGCAATGCCACTCCGACCAACTAAGATGGCATACTGTAAGCTCTACTTTCAATGCAGTTGACTCCCAACCTAACAACGGTGAAGGGCCATCCCGCAAACCCGAGATGAGGGTGATGATGCCCTATGAAAGTTTCCGAATGCCACCAATTGTGAAGGAGACCGTTCAACTCATGGAGGAAGAGGAACCAGAAGAAGAAGAGGACCCTGAGGAAGAGGAAGATCTGGAAGAAGAATCTGAGGAAGAACAAGAAGAAGAACACCCTAATAATCCCAATGAGATGTCAACACCGATGGCGGAATCATTCACTTCCCAAAATCCAAGCTACGGTTCTGTTGACCCCTATGTTCAATACCTCGAGAAAACCAAGAACCAAGCTTCATCAAGTTTTCCACATTTTCAAGGTACGATCCCAACGGAATAAGAGCAAGCCAATGAAATTCGAGAACAAAACAAAGCTGCCGAAGCTTTCTTTCACTACTCATCCGACGTGACCACCTCCCCGTATCCAGAACCAATAAATCAATATGACATGGTGACTATGGGTTACCGCAACCCTCCTCCAAGATATGGATACCCAAACGAAATCCTGTAGTAACAAGAGGAACACTTGGATCGCGCCTTGCATGAGTTGGACGGATTAAGAAAAAATATGACCATTGATGGGAAGAAAAAGAAGAAGATAGGAGAGACGCTTCTTCGGAAATGCAACAAGTTAACCGAGGTGGTGAGGAAGTTCATGAGATATTGACGAGATGATGGAGAAGGATGTGATGTAGAAGTTGCGTGTGTAATGTAACCATATGTGTTACGTGTTATATGTGTAACAAAATAATGTTGAGACGTTCTTAAATAAAGATAGGATAATCAATATATATATCTATCAAACAATATATATATATATATATATGTATGTATTGTAAAATAAAAATATATATATATATATCCTTTTGTGATATATATATTGATGTGAAATAAAATATGTGTTTAATAAGGGAAAGTTTGTTAAAACTTCAGTTAACGACATATTGAAAAGAAAAAGATAATGTCTGAACAAAGTAACAACATAGAGAATGCTCGAAAAGAAAAAGAAATAAGAAAGAAAAGGGGAAAGACCCCGAGAATAAACAAGATGAACCAATTCCCGAAAAATATATAAGTCAAATACAAAAGATGATAAATGATGCGGTTAGAGAAGAATCTATAGCGATATCTCAATCGAAATACTCGAAACATTCTCAATCTGTTAATCTTTCCCATAAATCCATAAAATCTCATCCGAAACCGTCTCGTGTCGAAGAAAGTGTTCATGAATCGAATGCTGATGGCGAAATCCGTCAAGATTCAAGAAACTAAATATTCGAGGCTGTTCTTTCAAAGATTTCAAGTATTTCGGTCCAAAGGAATTTTACGGAGATAAGGGAGCTATCACAACCATTCAATGGCTTGAGGAGATGAAATCTATTGTCATAATAAGCAAGTGTTCAAGACAAGAAATGATACAATACTCTGCGCAAATGTTTATTGGCGAGGCGTTGGAGTGGTGGAGCACACTGATTTTGAGTAAGGGACGTCAAGTTTTATACGATCTTTCTTGGGAGGAATTTAAGGCGATGTTGATGGAAATATTTTGTCCCATGCATGAAACCGACCAAATTCAAACTAAGTTCCTTAATCATAAGGTCATGGGACAAATCTCCGTGAATACAACACAAAATTTCATGAGTACTGTCGTTTGGTTCCCCAGCTGGTTAAACTTGACTCCAGCAAAGTCACAAGATACATATGGGGACTGCCGCGGGAAATCCGCAACATGGTGAGGTCTCATTTACCTCAAACTGCTGACTCTGCAATGGAATTAGCTGGTTACCTGATGGGCGGAATGATCCGCAACAAGGAAGAAGACAAGAAGATTACAACAACAACCGCTCAAGGGAGAACAGGAGGAAGCACCAACTACAAAGGCAAAGGCACAAACCAAAGTCCATCTGGGTTTAACTCAAGTGCTCCATTCTGTAGGATTTTCCGAAAGCGCCACCGAGGGAAATGCCGACATGCCTCAACAACCGTGTGTGAATCATGCCAAAGACCGGGCCACGCTGCTGCTGACTGTTGGAAGAAGAAGATGACGTGCTACAATTGCAAGGATATGGGGCATCTAATTTTCGAGTACCCAAAGAACAAACCCGCGACTGGTGGTGCAGGTGGAAGTGGCCAGAACAAGAAAGGAAATGCAAGAGTCTTCGTACTCGACACGAAAAAGGCCGCTGACATGCCGGAAACCATCACCGGTACGTTTTTAGTCAAAGACACATATGCTAGAGTTTTGTTTGATTCGGGTGCCAATTTGAGTTTTATAGATTATAGATTTTGTAGTCTATTAAACGAACCTTTAACAAAGTTAAATAAAACTCTAAGCGTCGAGACTGCTAGTGGCGAAATCATTAAAATCTCTGAAGCCCTTGAAAATGGAAAAATTCTCTTAGCTAGTTATATTCTGCCTATTCAATTGTTGCCTATGACTCTTGCTGGTTTTGATATTGTACTTGGTATGGATTGGTTGTCCAGCAACCATGCTCGTATCATTTGCAATAGCAAAACTGTCGAACTTCAAGCCCCCGATAAACGAACCATTCAAATTGAAGGGGACAAAGAAGCTTGCCAAGTTAGCATAATTTCCATAATTAGAGCTAACAAATGTTTAAATCAAGTATGCTTAGCATTCATGGCCTACGTCACTGAAGAATCCAAACCAAAGGAAATAAAGGACGTACATGTAGTCTCTGACTTTCCTGATGTCTTTCCCGACGAACTTCCTGGAATTCCTCCTGATCGTGAAGTAGAGATTATGATCGATCTTATTCCCGGTACTGCTCTGATCGTAAAAGAATCATATCGTCTTGCTCCGACCGAAATGAAGGAATTAAAGAAGAAACTCGACGAGCTTCTCGAGAAAGGCTTCATTCGACCGAGTTCACCACCATGGGGAGCGCCAATTCTATTCGTCAAGAAGAAGGATGGATCTATGCGTATGTGTATCGACTATCGTGCGTTGAAAAAAGTCACAATCAAGAATCGTTATCCACTCCCTTGAATCGATGATCTTTTTGACCAACTTCATGGTGCTAGCTTCTTTTCCAAAATCGACCTTCGTTGTGGCTATCACCAACTCAAAGTTCAATCCGAAGATATTCTGAAAATCGCTTTCCGAACAAGTTATGGCCATTATGAGTTCACTGTTATGTCATTCGGACTTAATAATGCGCCAGCCGCGTTCATGGACATGATGAATCGAATCTGCAAGCCTTACTTGGATAAATTTGTTATCTTATTCATCAACGACGTACTTATTTATTCTAAGTCTAAGGGAAGTCCACCTCCGAACCTTACTTGAATTACTTAGAACCGAGAAGTTGTACGCCAAGTTCTCAAAATGCGAGTTCTGGTTGCACGAAGTGCAATTTCTTGGACATGTCATAAATGTGAATGGTATTCAAGTCGATCCCGCTAAAATCGAAGCCATCTCGAAGTGGGAAATTCCAAAGTCACCAACCGAGATCCGAAGTTTCTTGGGTTTGGCCAGCTATTATCGAAGGTTCATTGAAAATGTTTCTCGTATAGCTGTTCCCCTAACTTCCTTGACTCGTAAAAACATTAAATATGAATGGGGAACAAAGCAACAAGAGGCATTCGATATACTCAAACAAAAACTCACCCAAGCACCTATACTGGCCTTGCCAGAAGGTACTGAGGATTTTGTTTTCTTTAGTTACGCGTCCCATTCCGGTTTGGTATGTGTACTAATGCAACGCAAGAAAGTAATCGCTTATGCCTCTCGTCAACTCAAGGTACACGAAAATAACTATACAACTCACGATCTAGAGTTAGGCACTGTAATCTTTGCACTTAAGATATGGAGGCACTATCTCTATGGAGTAAAGTTTATCGTGTATACCGATCATAAAAGCTTAGAGCATATCTTCGATCAAAAAACTTAAAGCATATCTTTGATGGGCAAAGCGAAAGGACAATTCAAACTTTGGAAGACATGCTCCGCGCTTGTGTGATCGACTTAGGTGGAAGTTGGGATGACCACTTACCCCTAATGGAATTCTCGTACAACAATAGCTATCACACAAGTATTCAAGCCGCACCATTCGAGGCGTTATATAGTCGTAAATGTAGAACTCCCGTATGTTGGTCTGAAACCGGAGACAATCAATTATCTGGACCCGAGATAGTCCAAGAAACCACCTACAAAATTCTTCAAATCCGAGAATGACTTAACACGGCACGTGATCTCCAAAAGAATTATGCCGATGTCCGTCGTAAGCCGTTGGAATTTAATGTTGGTGACAAAGTTCTTTTGAAAGTCTCGCCCTGGAGAGGCGATGTTCGATTCGGAAAGAAAGGAAAGCTAAGTCCTCGATTCGTTGGTCCCTTCGAGGTACTTGAATGAATTGGTACTATTTCATACCGTCTGCTACTGCCCGAGGAAATGCAAGGGATACACGATGTATTCAATGTCTCAAATCTGCGAAAATGTTTGGCTGACGAATCTCTATCCATGCCTTTAAAAGATGTTGAAATAAACGGCGATACGCGATCATAGTTGAAGCTACGTCATCGCATATCGCGATGACGTGGGCTGACACCTCTGGCACAAGTTATGCCACGTGTCCAAACGTGGCACACCGTCTGCCACGTGTCCCGACACGTGGCCACACGTGGCACGTCGTCCGCCACGTGTCAACACGTGGCACACCGTCTGCTATGTGGTGCCACGTGGCAGACCTATATGGTGATTGGCCTGGGCTACTTCACGATACGCGATGTATGCCCAGGAGGCCATCGCGTATCGCGAAGGGCTTCCAGGTTTTGCCTATAAATAGCAAGTCCGGGATTCACATTTTCTCATCCCAAATTCAGTATCTCTCTCTAACATCTCACTAGAGGTTCACAACCATTCCATCGACCCACCTCGATAAGCGTGTTCTGATTCATCATTTTCCGTGCCAACGTTTTCTTGAAATTTGTGCCACCCTCCACCAACGTATCGACCAAGAAGGCGTTTGTTATTTTTCTACACCATGGCGATGTGTCTCGAAAGACGTGCCGACAAGTGGTGAAGTTTTGGTGTTCATCATTTGGCGTGCTGAAAGGAAGGTGACGAGAAAGGAAGTTTGATCAAGAAGGCAAAGAAGGCAAAGCGGCGTTGAAGTGCTGCTCGAGTCATTAGGGTTTCCATAAGCTGAAAAAGGTAGGCGTAACGCCGAATAAAATATTAATAAAATATTATAAAAGGCTTAAACCTTAAGTCGAGGTTATACTCACTCGATACCTCGATAAAATAAAAGAAAACATAACAAAGAAAGAATATAAGATATGATTGTGAATATTGAAATATATATATATATATATATATATGTGTGTGTGTGTGTAAGTATATATATCCTTTGTTATGAAAATATTATTTAAGTAATAAATAACTATTCTTAAAAGAAAAGAAAAGAATATGTTTCTTTGAGAAGAAGAAACGTAGGGTTTTATAAATAAACAAAAGGTTCATAAATTACTTTTAAACTAAAGGTTTTAAAGTAAAAGAGATTTTGAACTAAAGGTTTATCGAGGTAAAGTTTATAAAATAATACTAAAGGTCTTAAGCCGGATTGTATATCCAACTAATAATTGGCTATACTCGTACTATAGGTGCGAGATAGCAACGGGAAAGGCCCTCGGACGGTGTTTGAAGCCGATCCAAATCAAAAGGTGAATACACCCCAACTTTTTACAAACTTGATTTCAAATGAGTCAACGAGTTATATGAAAAACTTTACCTGAGACTAAGTGTCTCTAAAACATTTATAAACAAGGGTATAAATACTGGCCTCAGTCTATCGTGTAAATTTGTCTGGATCCTTACATATGTGGTGGGTACATCACACCTGGTCACAATTACGCTCGCCTGCGGGGGTATGACCTTGTGTATACGTATAGGCACTCAACTAGTCGAGCGCTGCGGTGTTTCGCTGGGGGAACCGAGTATAGAGACTTGAGTTTATAAATTGCATGGTTTTAACTTGATTATTCCTAAGCCACATTGGGCCGAGACCTACGTAGTCTCGAGGGGTGATTAAGTAATGAAAATATTTTTAGCGTCAGCATATTCACCAGCATTCGTTGCTGACGTATTTTCTTACATTTTGCAGGTGACCAAGGTTAGCGCTTGGAGTGACGAAGTGCTAAAAGATATCCGATGGCTCGGATCTTTTGTTTAAACATAATATAATGTAAATGGTGGTTTTTGTAAAACAAGTAATCTTAAAAACATTAAACGGGAAACTTTTAAATCCCGTCTTTTGAATATGTAAATATTTATAATTTTAATCCACAAGTTTATAAGTCTTATGCTATGCAAACGTAACTATGATTTATTTACAATTATGGTACCAACATAGGTGTCACACGCCTAGGCCGTGGTCTGGGGTGTGACAATTCCAGAATTGTCGAACAATACTGAAACGAACATCAGGATTTTTTGGTGACAGCATAATGAATCCGAGAACGACGTATGAATGCTATCATTGATCCAAACACATCCTCATCCGGAAAATTTGTATCGAAAAAAGTACAGATATTATGCCTTTTATCATATGGAAGCAAAGGAACATCCGGATCTGGTTGTTCTTATGGTGCAGCAACGGGAGGATCTTGAGCCATTGAACTGTATAATCAAACCCGAGAATTAGTGATAATAAGTAATAATAAAACTCATAAAATAATTAAAAGTTTAAAATAACAAATTCATAGAACTTTTAATTTTAAGAATATAATAACTATGTCATTAGTTTAAAAATCTGATTCGTTATAACGAATGGCAATTCGTTATAACAAAAACAGTTACTTCGCTATCAAGTAAATGGTTAACGAATTAGGACTAACGAATTACTATTAAAAATAACGAATGCAAATATGATTCGTTATAAATATTGAGTCGTTATCCTGATTCGTGTGAATTGCATAACGAATTGGACACGAATAAGTTCCAATTCGTTAAGCATAACGAATGGCCAATTTAGCTTAATGTCTGACTCAATTGGTCAGGGTCAAAATTACCAAGAACCTAAAAAAGTCAACATTACAATCGAAAATAGATACAAAGATAATCAGCAATACAAAGCCAAACCAATTATCACAATGGATCTCAGAATTGTATTACGATTACAATGACATCAATATGATGTTTCAAAACATGTAGTAAACTGGTTAGATTAAGGTTTACGAAAACCTCTTAAACCCGGTAACTTATTCACATAATTAAACCATCAAACCCTGGTAACTTTTGACGTAAATCATGAAGGTATGATCGTCTATACCTTAGGATCACAAATATATAAACAAAACACCGAAATTCGAAGGTCAAAAATTCTGAGAATATGAGCAGAGTAACAGTGTAAGTGGGGAGATGAAAGGTGAATAGTGTGACGAATCATCTTCACAAAACCCTATATAATCTGACGTGACACGTTTTTCAATGTAACGAATCATCTGATTCGTTTGAATTTTGAAATAACGAATCAGTTGATTCGTTATTCTTAAGTTAACACGTGGCCTAACGAATTACAAGTAATTCGTTAAAAACTTAACGAATTAGAAGCCATTCGTTAATTCGCTATCAATAGCCTTAATTCGTTATCATTTAACGAATCACATGTAACGAATTACATTATGTAATTTTAACTTAAATGAATTAAAATAAATATTAATTAAATAATAAACCCAATTAACTTAAATGAATCACCGAGAACCCATATCTCGATGATCGAATACCCTAAAGTGTTTTACGCTTTGAAACACTTAACTTAATAATTAAATGAATTAAATGAATTAACTTATATTTGTAACCTTGTACATGAAATATAAGTGTCTATCAAACTCACCTAAACCAACCATATCATTATCACCCTTATCTTAGTCAACCCTATCATCAGACGATTTCTTGGTTTCTTTTGCTTTGTGTTGTTCGTTGTGTTTCAATTAAAACGTCGTAACTATCATTTAGCAATATATATGAGGAAGCTCTTGTTACATAAAAACCCATATCAACTATTGTTTCTTCCAATAAAGTTTTGTCGTTCTAACTTCGCAAATATAACATATATTTTCAAAACTTAACGGCTTATAACCGATTACCGCAAATTTTGTTTGCTTAATTAAAAATCATGGCTATGAATCTGTTTGGGATTATAGTAACTAATAAAAGTCGTATACCAGGCTTTACTCTCTAATAAAGAAATGTGTTTCTCAAATCTATACAAGTTACCAAAATGACAATTTACTTTCCCATATGACAAGATTTCAGCTATAATTTAACTCCTCAAGCTTAAATCAAGATTTCAATCCCATAACGGTTTTCAAATCATTATTTATTTCATATTATTATTTCATACCTAAATTATTAACAAGTATTTGCAAGATTTTAAACCAACTGTTTGTTTCCATTAAGTGTGTTAGTAAACATTCTTCCACTTACATTTTATTTACAAAATTTTCTTTTTTAAAATTCCTGTTAAAAATTAAATTTGCTTACATAACCCGCATGATGGGACGAATTATGTGGATCACTCGACGACCTAAGTAATTATGGATGCATACGTAATTACCCAAGTCCTCGTGTGAAAATCATAAGCGCGTAAGATCGTGTGTCATAACCAAGAACCGGGAGTGTTTTTGGAAAACGGTACAAATGCGAAAGCGATAAAGGCATGGTTGATACGCCGCCGATACTTCCTATATATAAGTGCTCTCATCGTACTTTCGTTTGGAGCGTTCTTCGAGTCACATTAAGTTCTAGGTTATGGTGGTTTCTGTTAATTTTCTTGTTGTCATTCTTGTGTCAGTAAATTCTTATAAGTTATCTCCATAGTCTTAAAATAATAGTATAAAATGTTGTGGTATTCCTTAATTTCGGGACGAAATTCCTAAAAGTAGGGGATACTGTAACATTTCGAAATTTTGTCTATTATTTTAAAACTTACAATTTAATTCATATTATAATTATAACTGAGTTCGTGTTCATATTGGAGTTTGTAAACCCGACTCAACATTTTTAGAAACTTATTTAATTATTATATAATATTATTATATACCTCGATCATCAATAAATCGATGTTCGTCATATTATAATGTCGTTAAGAAAAACATAAGGGGTTCAAAACGATTTTTCGTAAAGTCGTTATGCATTTTAAAAACCTTTAAAACCCATATTAAAGTTTGATTGAAACTTAAGGGGGTTGTTTTGAAAATATAATATATATATATATATATATATATATATATATATATATATATATATATACAAACTCTAACCCTAACCCATTTTAAAACAACTCAGCAGCCCCCTTTCCTTCTTACCTCTTCCGGCGCCGTTTTCCGGCGACCGGCGACACCGGCCACCCTCCTCCCCGTTCTCGATCTCCGGCTGTATCATCCTCTTTCCCCTAGTCCGTAACTCCGATGCCACCACCCTCTCTTTCCCTCCCTCGGCTTTCCGGCAGCCCTCTCCGGCGGTCGGAGCGGCGGCCTGGTAACCCCTCACCCAAAACCGAACCCCTTTTCCTTGTCCTTCGCGTTTTTCCGGTGAGCCACTTTTTCCGGCAACCCTTTTTCCTCTCCTGGTCGCTTTTCCAGCGACCGGAAAACGGCCCCTCTCTCTCTCTCTCTATCCTTCTCTCTCTATCTCTCTCCCTCCGACTTTTGTCCTTCGTCTCCGGTGGCTTCGGCTCGGTTTCTTCCCGGTGTAAAGCCATGGCCATATGAACATCTAATAGGTAAATTAATTTAGGCTTTGGTGCTATCAGTTTTCATATAACGATTATCAGATTTAAATTGTTAATGATCGGTTAATTTATCGGTTATAATCTTTGAAACATGTTGGATGGGTATGGAGTTGCTTTGAATTGGGGAAAAGATGAACAACCGGGTAATGGATATATTAATTCCTTATGGGTTTGATTAACAATTGTTATCTTGGTTCAGTTGTTTGTACGTTAGTTGTTGAACTATAGGTCACGGGTTCGAGTCTCATCTTAGACCGGTTTGGTATTATTTTCATACTTAACAAATTATTGTTACTATTAATACTAATATCACTACATACAAATTATTATTAGTATTATTATGTTTTAACTTATTATTATATTTATTTACTATTATTATTATTATTATAAATATTAAAGTTGTTATTATTATTATTTAAGAACATATTATTATTATTTATTAAAATCATATTTTTTTCATTAATTATTAGTAATAATAGTATTATATTTATTTTGTGAACTCGTTTAAAAATCGAACCAACATCGAGTATGGTATCATTATTGCTATCAATATTTATTATTATTATTATTATTATTATTATTATTATTATTATTATTATTATTATCAACACTTTAATTAATACTAAGGTTATTATTCTTTAATTATTATTATTAGTATTATACTATATTAGTATTGTTAATAATAATTATTTTTATTATTATTATACTATATTAGTATTACTAATAATAATTATTGTTATTTTATTAGATCATTAATATCGATATTGTTAAAGTTTAATATTATATTATGCTTCAAACCGTTTAAAAACCGAACCAACGTCAGACATGGTTATCATTAACGTTAACATACTCATTTAAGGGTTTCATAGTTATTATTCTCTTAACAAAATATTACCACTACATTAATCAATAATATTAATTAATAATATTTTTATAAACTTTATTATCAAATCATTTTATAAAACCAATCTTTTGATTTAAAATCCATTAATTTCTATTTTATATTATTTTTAATCATTAAAGCAATAATTTAATATAATTTTATTTCCATTAGCGATAAAGGGTAATTTCCAAACGTTAACAATATAACCGATATTCGATTAAAAACCGAACCTCTCATTATAGTTCAATATATGATATCAAGTTTGGTTCTACTTTCACGAAATATCAATGTTAATATTATATTATTTGTTCTATTTAAGGTGTTTGTCGTTTCAAGTCGGATCCGTTCTTTCTCGTTCGCTAGCTTGTGCATTATTTTATCTCTATCTATTATTCTCGGTATATCAATCGAGGTGAGTACTTTCATACCCCGTTTTCCATCTTTTTTTGGGGGTGACATTTCATAAATGCTTATTTACTTGAATCTTAAACCACAAACGTTATTGTATACTTTACTTGAATAATTGCTCGATTTGGTGTTCTATGATTCTATATCTATGTGTTTATCGCTTTTGGTTGGTTGATTTATAAATCCTAGACTACTTGGCATCCCCTTGTAGCAAGGTGTCGTTAGCGTAATGTAATTAACGATAACTATAAAATCCTAGACTATCTGGTATCCCAGTACCCGTTTGGGGAATGTCCAGTGCCAAAGTCACTGAATGTGTAAGTCGTCAATCCCTAAAACGGACTATTGGGTTACGGGTGGTCATTTTACTAGAGGTTTATAATCTACCCTTGTGTGATTCCTGTTGAAGTATATACTCGAGGGGTGGGTGCAGGGCGGAAGATTTGAAATTTTAAAGCAGACTCCCTATTCATTATATAGAGAAGATTACCAAGATTCCATGATCCGCCGTCGAACTTATTCCAAGAGAGCTCGGATCGAATCGGTATTGCTATCCGAGCTCTCTTATTTAATTGCTCATTGAATGAGCATTCTCAATATTATGCCTTGAAGAGGACTCGAACCTCCACGCTCTTTAGCACGAGATTTTGAGTCTCGCGTGTCTACCATTTCACCACCAAGGCATCTTGAAAGTGAATCGTATTCCATGAATATGATATCTATCTAGTGTGATGTATGGAATAGTTTGGTGTCGTTAACGTAATTCTATTAGCGATATCTATTTATCCAAGCTATTGTTTTATTTATCGTTTCGTATACAAGTTTTGTGGCTTTTTTTCTTACTATATGCTCAAACTTATGAATTTCTCACCAACCTTTTTATGAAATGTTACAGGTTTGCATCTTGGTTGATTTAGCATTGTGAAGTAACATTATCAAGACCCTTAGGATTTTAGTGAAATTTAGGATTTTAGTGAAATGAACATCATCTAATTGCCATATTTTGTGATATCTTGGTAAGGCTATCTTATGAGTATTTGTTATGTGTACATGATTTGATTATTAAATGAATGATTGTTTATTGTCACCAACAGTACTTTCTGAGCTATGAGTAATCTAGTTCGCACCCCGACATTCCGCCAGCTCCACCGGTCAGGGTGTGACAGTTTTATTTGTAAATGAACGATTATCATGCATTTGACCCGAATTCACGGGTATGGGTCTCACCAAACCCGGATATTTCTTAAACATGTTATAACATCTTATTGAATTAAAAGTTAATTTCACCAAATATTTGATATGAAAATCCTATAAAATAGAGATTTAATGAAAACTAATATCCTGTTTTTTTTTTTAAAAAAAATATTATTTATAATTAAGAATTTTATCGTAAAAAAATAAGCGGGTCATGTATCTCTCTAAACTTGATAACTTTTAAACTAGGTTATAACATCTCATTTATTTGTAAAACTTTTTTTTTATCAATTATTAAGTATATTATTAAATTTATTTTAATAAATAACTAGAATTTTGACCCTCACGCGCTACGGCGGGAGCACATTTTGTTAACAACGTATACGTTAAGTATATCAATGCGGCGAGAGCACGTTTTGTTAACAACGTATATGTTAAAGCATATCAATGCGGCGAGAGGACGTTTTGTTAACGTATATGTCAAGTATATCAATCTCCCATAACCGTTTAAAAGTCAGGTTCGTGTCCCTTCAAAACTCTGATTATAGTAAAATATTTGGTCATATTTAACCTTGGTGATCTTAATCCAAACTAACATGCAACATAAAACCCAAAACAACAGTACAAATCAAACACTTTTCACAAACATGTACAAAAACACCGCCACTATTAATAGTAACATCAAATTAACTCAAAACAAAAGAAATTCAAAGAAACAAATCAAGCTCCGAAAAGAATGAAAAACAAATACACTCTTGTTTAAGAAAAACACCACCTCTCAGACGAACATAGGCTCATCATCACTGAGTTATCGTGGGTAAGTAGGCTCAGAAAACTCCAATGTATCATCATGGCTGTGAACATAGATAAATTATCATCATCAACTTAGAAAGATGGCAGCCGGAGCCGCTAGCAACACCCAGTCGGATTCTCACCATCGAGTTGAAGTAAAAGGTTTAAAGTGAGAAACGGAGAACATAAAGCGCCGCACATTCCGGCGTCGCCGTTGCTGGTGGGGCAACGACCATCTCTTTGGTTCTCTCTCTAGAACCCAGCCTTGGTCTCTCTCTAGATAGACAGCCGCGGATCCAATGCTGCCTATAATCATCAACGACAGCCATGAATGAATTTTTTGTTTTATTTTCAATACAATCGCAGTTCAAAAATGATGAACTTGAAAGAACTCATAATGGCATCTGCAAGCTACGGTTGTTGCAATTGTTAAAATTATCAGCTCCTTATCTAAACATATATTCTATATTAATTGGTGCAACAGTACTAATGCCCTTTGTTTTTGGGTGATAATGTTGTCTTTTGTTTTTCTAAGGATTGAAGTGAACAATTTTGTATTGCAATGACCAGAAATGTATATTTACATTTTTCATAAATAGTTATAGTAGTATCATTCATGTATTTTGTTTTAATTTTTGTTTTATAAGTTAAATTTTGGCCTTATGGATTTAAAAAATCAGCGGTGTTGGAAATATCTATACAGCAAAAAACCACATACCCACATATTGATTTTATATGTTCAAAACTAAATGTATTTGTTAACTAAGATAATTTTTTGAACCCATAATCTAAGAAATCAACACCCACGTGAGCCATGATTCAAAAACCAAAATCTAACAATTGAATTCATATGAGTAATGAGTTTGGGTCAACAAAATTGGAAACCATTACCTAGGACATCAAGCAGCTTGTTAACTCCACGCAAAAATCTGAAAATTAAAGCAATCAACAACCCTTGGGAGCCCTAATTCGAAAAGCAAGAAGTAAGCAATCGCTTCATATGTGTTGAACCCTAAACCTTAAATCAACATACATAAATGATTTACCTAAATATCGTTTCCTTCTTCGTTTTGCCGACTGGAATCCGTCAATCGCCAGCCCGTAATGGTGGGGCAACGCTCGTCTGTTTGTTTTACTCTATAGAGCCTAGCTTTTGTTCTTCTCTCTAGATAGACAGCCACATACCCGGTGCTACCTATAATCAATCTATGGAGTCGCCGGATGAGTGGACAGAAACAGAGAGAAGCTTGAAGTTGTAGATGAAGACGAGAGAGAGAAGTGAGATGAGTAAAAGGTAGTGGGTGGCAGTTAACAACAGCCGGCAATATGTGCTTTACGTAGTTGTAACTTACGCTTAAAAATATGTAGGAGTAGAACAGTACTAAAATAAGAGAACAAAAACTTGTGAATTAATATATATATATATAATAGTAATAACAAAAAAATATATATATGTTGTGAAACCACCGACGATTTTACAAGTTGTATAACATGTTTTCACATTTGTCAAAAGTCTTGGCCACATGAACACTCCACATAAGTGTTATGAAAGTGTCGGTAAGACACATCCATGTGATGGATGCCAAATTTTCAATCCCAACTATATGAACATGTCCCATAAATAGTATTACCTTTTTGTATATATATATCTACCTTTGTAATTTAAGTAGACACCATCAAAATTTACTGAATCATACATTTTCTTATTCTCTTGTTTTGTTATCTTCAAGTTCTCATATTACACTAATAATATTGTTATAGTTAGAGCTAATATTATAACACGTTATCAGCACGAGCCGCTTATATCCTAACCAAGAAAGGTAATAGACACAAAGGTATCTACATAAGTATCATAAACACTTCTTTAATTATGTACATTAGATATATATCTATGCATATACATATACTAACTAATATACTGAGTAATAGAAATAATGTGTATAAACATTGTTATTAAAATTTGATAACTATTCTAACTTTTATTTATATATGCATACTAATATCTCATTTAGAAGTTAGATTTATTTACACTAACAATTCTATTCTTATTATTGTGCATACTAATTATATATTTTAAAAAAATAAACTGTATTTAATATCTTATTTATTATCTTACTTTAAAATAATTAATATTATATATTATATATATATACACACACACATACAAACGGTAATGTTACCGTTATAAACGGTAATGTAACCGTTGTAAAAAGGTTATAAATTTTCACTATAAATAACCAATCATTAACCCCATTTCATTTACAACAAACATTCTTCTTATTAAATTTATCCAAGATAAAGTTCTCAAAATGATTCACCCGGTTTTGCTGTTGGTCACTATAATGCTTATACTACTTCTCATTCTAATTTTTAATCTCCCATCTGAAGATTTCGGCATTTTCTTTTTCTTTTATATGTTTATAGCTCTACCAATGTATTGTATCTCATTGTTGATTGATATATATGGATTCTAATATTTATCTTATTATTTGCTCTATTATGTTTAGCAACAAAATGTCAAATATAGCAAAACTCGAATTCCCTGCACTCAACATTTCTGGAGAAAATTATATGTCTTGGACAGCAAATGTCAAAAGACATTTAAAATCTATGGATGTGTTAGAAACAATCCAAGAATACAATGATTGCTCTGACCAGGATAAAGCAAGAGCTGATGTTTTCATCCATAAACATATTGATGAATTACTACAGCATGAGTATTTTAATTATGATAACCCATATATGATATGGGAAGATTTGAAAAGCAGATTCGGTCATCTAAGGGAAGTTTTACTTCCTACTTCTAGAGATGAATGGAACAGTCTTAGGTTCCAAGATTTTAAGAGGGTAAATGATTACACCTCTGCTTTATACCGAATTTGCTCAAAGCTAGAATTTTGTGGGTATCCCGTAACAGAGGAAGAAAAGTTAGAGAAAACTTTCTCCACGTTTCATGCATCAAACATAAACTTGCAAACATATTATCGTTTGCAGAATTTTAGGAGATACTCTGATCTAAATGCATTGCTCCTTGTAGCAGAGAAAAATAATGAATTATTGATGAAAAATCATCAATCTCGTCCCACGGGTTCATTAGCAATTACAGAAGCACATGTTGCTCACAAAAGTTCTCATAAAAATTCTGGTCATAAATGGGAACAAAGTCGAGGACGAGGCCGTGGTCATTTTGACAAAAGACATTTTAATGATCGTAAGCTTTCATTCAAATGGAACAATAATTCTTACGGTCGTGGTCGTGGCCGTGGTCGTGGTCGTAACCAGAGAGCCAATAATTATCATGTCCCACACAATACCAATTCCAACCACCAAAATAAATGGAATGAAGCTGGTAGGTCCGAAAACAATGGCACTTCCTGTTTTAGATGTGGAAGTATAAACCACTGGGCAAAGGCTTGTCGCACAGCTCCACATTTGTGTGAACTGTACCAAGCCTCTCTAAAAGGAAAAGAGAAAGAAGTGAACCAAGTTGATAACTTTAATAATATCAATGCTGAGCTGAGCGTTGAAGACTTTGGGGTAGAACTTTGAAACAAAGTTGCTTGACTACTATAATTAGATGTAATTATTAAGTGTGTTCTCATTATCTTTAATTATGTAGTTCCTCTTTCATGTACTACTTGTGTTTCAATTAAATAAAGTTCTTATTAAAATACCATATGTCTTCGTTATACACTTATTTTTTTTTCTTAATATTTTTCAAGATTTAAAATGAAAATCACCGGAGCACAAGATCAAACAAATGAAGAAGATATATGTATAGCGGATAGTGGAGCCACGCATACTATACTTAGATCTAAAAAATATTTTTATAAACTGAAACCAACAAAAGGGATCATCAATACAATATCAGGTCCTACAAACTTGATAGAAGGAGTGGGAAAAGCTAATTTAGCATTACCAAATGGTACAAAGCTCAAAATAGAAAATGCTTTATTTTCCCCAAAATCAACAATAAATTTGTTGAGTTTCAGAAACATATATCATAATGGATATGATACTCAGTCAAGGACTGTTAGTAATGAAAAATATTTGCATATCATAAGCAAAGATCAAATATTGGAAAAATTGCCAATGCTCCATTCTGGTTTGCATTATACATATATAAATGTGCCTCAAGCACATATGGCAGTCAAAGAAAATTGTTGCGATTCTGGTATCATAAACTTATGGCATGACAGATTATGCCATCCAGGATCCACAATGATGAAAAGGATCATTGAAAATACACATGGGCATCCACTGAAAGGTCAAAAGATCCACAAAATAGATAAAATGCCTCAATGTACATCTTGTTCTCTTAGAAAATTAATTACAAGGCCTTCGCCATTAAAAGTCGATAAAGAAACACCAATGTTTCTTGAAAGAATTCAAGGTGACATATGTGGACCAATTCATCCACCATGTGGACCATTTAGATACTTCATGGTCTTAATAGACGCATCCAGCAGATGGTCTAATATCTCTTTATTATCGACTCGTAATGTTGCTTTTGCAAAATTTCTTGCTCAAATTATCAAATTACGTGCACATTTTCCGGATTATACCATTAAAAGAGTAAGGCTTGATAATGCGGGAGAATTTACATCACAGGCTTTTGATGATTATTGCATGTCTGTGGGGATTGTTGTAGAACACCCTGTTGCTCATGTACACACACAAAATGGCTTAGCCGAGTCGTTGATCAAACGCCTACAGCTAATAGCTAGACCATTAATAATGAGGACAAAACTCCCTGTTTCTATTTGGGGTCATGCAATTATGCATGCTGGATCATTAATCCGCGTGAGACCAAGTGCAAATCATAAATACTCTCCCACACAACTTGTTTATGGAAATGAGCCAAATATCTCTCATCTTAGAATTTTTGGTTGTGCTGTGTATGTTCCTATTGCACCACCACAATGCACAAAAATGGGTCCCCAAAGGAGGTTGGGAATATATGTTGGATATGAAACATCTTCCATCATAAGATACCTTGAAACAGGTGATGTATTTACAGCACGTTTTGCTGATTGTCATTTTAACGAGACAATGTTCCCGACATTAGGGGGAGAAATGAAAAAGCAAGAAAGAGATATATCATGGTGTGTGCCATCATTGTTACACCTAGACCCAAGATCAAAACAAAGTGAGACAGAGGTTCAAAAAATAATACATCTACAAGAAATTGCAAATCAGTTACCTGATGCATTTACTGATATAAACAGGGTCACTAAATCTCATATACCAGCTGCTAATGCTCCAGCTCGAGTTGAGATTCCAAGCAAGCAAAACCATAATAATGCAACTCATGAATCTCAAAAACGTTTAAAACGTGGAAGGCCAATCGGTTCAAAGAATAAAAATCCTCGAAAAAGAAAGGGCTTTGAAAAGGATACTGACCCTAAGGAAGGAATGATTGACAAAACCTTCCCTCAGGAAAGAATAAATGATATAACATTTCCTCAGGAAGGAATAAATGATTCCAATAAAGAATTGTCAATCAACTATGGTCAATCACATATAATGTGGGATCGAGATGAAATGGAAAATATTGATGATATATTTTCTTATTCTGTGGCAAGCGATATCATGGAAGAAAATGATGACCCTGAACCAAAATCTATAGATGATTGTAAAAATCGACAAGATTGGAACAAATGGAAAGATGCTATGCAAGCTGAATTAAACTCACTAAACAATCGAAAGGTTTTTGGACCTATTGTCATTACACCAAAGTCAATGAAACCTGTAGGATATAAATGGGTTTTTGTGAGAAAACGAAATGAGAAAAATGAAGTTACAAGATATAAAAAAGACTTGTAGCTCAAGGTTTTTCTCAGAGGCCAGGAATTGACTATGAAGAAACGTATTCTCCTGTTATGGATGCTATTACGTTTAGATATTTAATCAGCTTAGCAGTCTCTAAAAAGTTAGAGATGCGTCTTATGGATATTGTCACAGCTTACTTGTATGGATCATTAGATAGTGACATCTATATGAAAATTCCTGAAGGATTTAAACTCCCCGAAGCAATAAGCTCAAAGCCTAAGGAAATTTATTCCATCAAATTACAAAGATCCTTGTATGGACTGAAACAATCTGGAAGGATGTGGTACAATCGTTTGAGTGATTATTTGATAAGCAAAGGATACACAAATAATCTTATTTGTCCATGTGTCTTCATCAAGAAGACAACATCAGGATATGTGATCATAGCTGTGTATGTTGATGATCTAAATTTAATTGGGACACAAAAAGAAATTAATGAAGCAATTGCTCTTTTAAAGAAAGAATTCGAAATGAAAGATCTTGGAAAAACCAAATATTGTCTTGGTTTACAAATTGAGCATATGCATAATGGGATACTTGTGCATCAGTCAAATTATACTGAGAAACTCTTAAAACGTTTCAATATGGACAAAGCAAATCCTTTAAGCACACCGATGGTTGTTAGATCACTCAATGTTGACAATGATCCATTTCGTCCTTGCGAAGATAATGAAGAGATTCTTGGTCCCGAAGTACCATACCTCAGTGCAATTGGAGCACTTATGTATCTTACTAACTATACAAGACCTGACATTTCTTTTGCAGTTAACTTATTGGCAAGATTCAGTTCATCCCCTACTAAAAGACATTGGAATGGCATTAAACATATTTTTCGGTATCTAAAAGGAACTGCTGATTTAGGTTTATTTTATCCTAACGATTCAAAAGAAGTGTTAGTTGGTTATGCAGATGCAGGTTATTTATCTGATCCCCATAAAGCAAAATCTCAAACTGGATACGTATTTAAGAATGGAGGAACTGCGATTTCATGGCGTTCTCAGAAACAAACACTCATTGCAACATCTTCAAATCATGCTGAAGTCATTGCATTGCATGAAGCTTCAAGAGAATGTGTATGGTTAAGATCTATGTCACGACACATATTGATTTCTTGTGGACTAGAGAAAGATCGAATTCCAACTCCTATCTATGAAGATAATGCAGCTTGTGTCTCACAAATGTAGGAAGGGTATATCAAAAGTGACAGAACAAAGCATATACCACCAAGATACTTTGAGTATACTCGGGACCTTATTAAAGAAAATCAGGTTGAGATGAGATATGTCCAATCCAGCAACAACTCAGCTGATCTTTTCACAAAAGCACTTCCTACAGCAACATTTAGAAAACATGTCCATGATATTGGCATGCGCCATGTACGAACAATGTAACGACCTGCAACTTGAGGGGGAGCTATCTACTGCACTCTTTTTCCCTTAACTAAAGCTTTTTCCCATTGGGTTTTTCTTTAGCAAGGTTTTTAATGAAGTAGTACTTCAAGACCCCGAAGTTTTGAAAAGGTGTCATCCAAGGGGGAGTGTTGTGAAACCACCGACGATTTTACAAGTTGTATAACACCTTTTCACATTTGTCAAAAGTCTTGGCCACATGAACACTCCACATAAGTGTTATGAAAGTGTCGGTAAGACACATCCATGTGATGGATGCCAAATTTTCAATCCCAACTATATGAACATGTCCCCTAAATAGTATTACCTTTTTGTATATATATATCTACCTTTGTAATCTAAGTAGACACCATCAAAATTTACTGAATCATACATTTTCTTATTCTCTTGTTTTGTTATCTTCAAGTTCTCATATTACACTAATAATATTGTTATAGTTAGAGCTAATATTATAACAATATAAATATTATAAACAAATAATATTAAATAACCTCGTAATATTAATATGGGGATAAAATCTAGTATAATAATATACTGTAAACTTGTCACTTCGCACTTTAAAAGTAAAGTGACATTTTCGTCCTTGTGATTTGTCAAATAATGCGAATTTAGTCCAAAAATTTTATTTTTTGCCTATGGACCATCCATGTTTCCCAGTTCTTGTCAATTACATCCAAATTACTAACCCCGTTAAATTTAATCGGTAAGTCAGTGGTAGACATGTCTTTTCTCCATTTCTTTATTATAATATTTATTTAAGTAAACTGCGGTTCTCGTCCCTCTAATTTGTCCAAATCTGCAGTTTTAGTTCAGTAGTTTCAAATTTGCATTTTTCTTCCTTTTGGTTTCATTTCACTTGCAATTAAACCCGAATTCCCTAATATCGTTAAGTCTGGTCGTTAAACCCTTCAGTGTGCCCTTCATGTGAGGGGCAGTTTTGTTCCTTGTTTTTTTTTTCCTTTTTTCCCCAAATGCATCCCAGGCCCTCACGTGAGGGGGCTTACGAATCATGACTGAAGTTTATTTAAGGAGAGAAATGACAAAACTGGTCGTCACGTGAGGGGCACACAAATGGATTAACGACCAAAATTAACGAGGTTAATAAATTCGGGTTTGATTGCAAACCGCGTATTTGGACAAACCACAAGGACGAAAACCGCAGTCCACTAAAATAAGTATTATAATAAAGAAAAAGTGAAAATACATGTCTATCTGTGACTTTACGATTAAATTTAACGGAGTTATTGATTTAAATGTAATTGACAAGAATTAAAAAATACGAAGGATTAACATACCAAAAAAAAAGTTAAAATTTTAAACTAAATTCATTTTATTTGGTCAAAGCACATAAATAAAAATGGCACTTTACTCCACTTTGAAGTTTGAAGTAGTAGTATATGTGCTTTTCCCATTCTAAGTCATTTAACATTACACGTCATCCTATTTTCTCTCCGTATCAATGGCGGAAAAAAATGGCCAGCGTTTCAGTAATCACTAGTTTTCCGTCCAATACATTACCGCCGGCGAAATTAACCACCAGAATTCCCAACTTTCCCGCCAAAGCCACAACAAAATCCAAGCTTATTTTCTCCGCAGGCAAGAAACTCAATTTCAATTTCAGTTTGTGTGCTTCGACCGAAGAGAACTGGGAACCGGTGGCAGTGACGGAGAAAGAACCGGTGGCCGAGCCGACGGAGATTGATGTGTTGAAGAAGCAGCTGGTCGATTCGTTCTACGGAACGAACCGTGGGTTGACCGCCACGAGTGAAACCCGGGCGGAGGTTGTGGAGCTGATCACCCAGCTCGAGGCGAAGAATCCGAATCCCGTGCCGAAAGAGGCGCTTTCGCTGCTCAACGGGAAGTGGATTTTGGCGTAAGTGACTGATAAATAAATGACTAGGCTCGAGCTTGAGTTTTTGCCCTTCTTTTCAAAAGCTTGGGTCCGGCTCATTTAATATTTATTTATTTAATAATTTATATATGTTTTTAATTAGTTATATATATTTTAATTAAAATCTTAATTATTTATTAAATGAGTGAAGCTCGGCTCAAGCACGATTACGTAAAGTGTAACACAAATACGTAAAAGTCCAAAAGAAGTAAAACTTTAAAATAAGTGAGGCTCGACTAGCTTCCCATACAAGGGCTTGAGATCGGCTTGTTTTATCGATAATATTTGTGTTAGCCAAATTAGGGTTTTCGGTATGATATATCAGGTGCCATATTGCTGATCGAGTGTTTGCAATGATTCAAATTTGAAGTTAGATTTTGGAAATTGCAAAGGCGACCTTGAGGAGCTCGTCAAGGCTCGAATCCGACTCGTTTATTATTTGTTAATGATTTAGTTATTTTCTTTATATATTTCTTATAATTTTTATCATATACATATTTATACTTATTTTTTATGTATAGTATAATATACATTAATTAATTACTTTTGTCATAGTTTTATACATAATGATAGTTTTTAATTTAAATATATCAAAACTTGTTCAGGAGTTGTATGTTATAGGTTTATACAATTAATCTTAGATCTTAGATATTCATAGTATACAATAATCTATTTAAATTAGCAAGTAATGGTAGTTGATGTTAGCCTGCCTGTTAGGTAAGTCACTTTAAATTCTATAAAGATTTTCTGTTTGTTATATGCTAGTACCACTTGATGTATGTAATGCGTATATAGGGTAAAGTTAAAATACAAATGACAACAAAAATGAGAATGGTGAGAAGAAATCCAGTCCATTGATCTTATATTTGAATGGCTGAGATTAATTTAATAAACAAAAATTGATGGAAAGAGCATGAAGGTAATAACCCACCTTTGTTGACTTTCTCTCTCCACATGTATGGCACATGCCAATTCCTCCCATCATTTTAAAATGTCCATAAGTTTTTCATACGACATTATTTTTTAAAAAAAAATTCACCATAATAATATGCGTTTTTTTATCTTTAATATGAGTATCATATTGTTATATAAAAATAATAAAAAAAATTAATGAGTTTTTTAATTGTGTTTTTTTGTTGTTCATTTTGTCATTGTGTAATATGTTGTTTCCATTGTGTTTTACGTTTCAAGTCATTGTGTTATATATATTCACCGTTGTGTCTTACGTTTTAGGCCATTGCGTTATACGTATTCACCATTGTGTCATACGTTTTAGGTCATTGTGTTATACGTATTCACCATTGTGTTTTACGTTTCAAGTTATTGTGTAACATGTATTAATCATTGTGTTTTATGTATTAGATAATTTGTTGTTATTTTATCATTATTTTACATATTATTATTACACAATGGTGTTATTAGTATTTAAAAAACATAATGATGAGTTGAAACACAATGACGAAAAAACACAATGACGAAAAAAGACACAATGATAAGCGAAAAGACACAATGGTGTGCGAAAGACACAATGGTGTGCGAAAAAAGACACAATGGTGTGCGAAAAGACACAATGACGAAAAAAGACACAATGATAAGCGAAAAGACACAATGGTGTGCGAAAAGACACAATGGTGTGCGAAAAGACACAATGACGAAAAAAGACACAATTATAAGCGAAAAGACACAATGGTGTGAGATAAGACACAATGGTGTGCGAAAAGACACAATGACGAAAAAAAACGCAATGATAAGCGAAAAAACACAATGGTGTGCGAAAAGACACAATGACGAAAAAAGACACAATGATAAGCGAAAAGATACAATTCTGTGCAAAAAGACACAATAACGTGATTTTTGTTTTAAATTTTATATAACAAAAATCATACGCATATTAAAGATAAAAAAACGTTTGTTATTATGATGAATTTTTTTTTTTAAAATATCATACGAAAAAGTTATAAACGTTCTAAAATGATGGGGGTATTAACATGTGCATTGCATGTGGAGAGAGAAAATGTGTACAATTACCTTTATACCCTTTTTCCTTTGATCCCCACTTGACACATGTCAATTATTTATGACTTCTCACACTTCTCATTTTTATTACCTTTTGTAGAATAACTTGACCCTTTATATATAAATTTGGAAAATGATTGTTACGTGTTACAGACGAAGAAAAGAGCTTGGTAGCTACAGATTCCAACTCATGTGCATTAAATGAAACCAAACTTATACAAAATACATAGGCTTGTTTGAGGCAATTATGCTATGATGTTATCTTTCTTGTTTGTGTGGTCCGAACTTTGTTAATACATGTGCAAATGAGCCCTGAGTCCTAAGGGTGTAAATGAGCTCGAGCTCGGCTCATTTTCACTTACGAGAGCTCTAGCTTGAGGTTTTCTTGTTTAACTCTGTTTATAATGGTCGAGTCAATGTTGATAATGCTCGAGCTTGACTAGTGAGTTGGTTTTTCAAGCTTGAGCTTGACTCAGGCTCGGCTAGGCTCGCTTATGACTTATTAATTAATTTAAATCATTTTTATATATTTTTAATTATAATATTAATATATAACATAATACAGATTATATAGTTATTCTTATGATAAAGTTTATCTATAGTAAGTCTTACTATATAAATATGTATTTAATACATTAAATAGAAAATTGTGCTAATAATAGGCTTGATTAAGCTCGTGAGCCAGCTTGATAAATGAAGCCTAGGCTCGGGATCGGTTATTAAACAAGCTAATGTTAAGTCTCGAGCTCGTTTTGTCTCCGCTAGCTTTAGCTTTTTACAAGCCGATCTCATGTTGCTCACAAGCTGGATATGGCTCGTTTTCACCCCCAGCTAAGAGAGCTCTAGCTCGAGCTTGGCTCATTAATTTATTAATTAAGTTTTATATATAATTATATAGTTAGTTTTTTTTTATCATAAGTATATATATAATAATATTTATTATGTAATTATGTGAACATTATATATTATTTAAATAATTGGCTCGTTTAGGCCAGCGGCCAAGCATAATTAAATGAGCTTCTCTTAGGACTGACCTCATGCTAGGGTTTGTTTATGCTCGGTAAATTTGAACTTTTAGGGAGTTGATTTGGTTGTCATTCATAGTTTCTAGTGCTTCGTCAGTTTATTATGAAAAACGAGGAGACAAAAATTAAATAATTAAATATGTAACCAGATTTTGATACATGTTTTGTGTTACTACAGTTATACATCTTTCCTAGGTTTGTACCCTTTGCTGTCAAGGGGATTGCCAGTGGTGAAGGTTGAAGAAATATCACAAACCATTGACTCTGAAAATTTCGCAGTCCAAAACTGTGTCGTTTTCTCTGGACTCGGGTCCACAACCGCAATTACTACAAACGCCAAGTTTAAAGTCAGAAGTCCTAAGCGCGTGCAGGTGGGTCCACAAATGCTTATATTTTATCTTAAACAGGTCAAATAAAATATTTTATTTAAGGATAAAATAGACCCAGGAGTCAAACGGGTCAAAAGTTGCTTAACATGTATATCTCATAAGCTTAGGGGTGTTCATCGTATCGGTTTATTCGATTCGTTTAGTCGGTTTTGAATTTTTTTGGCCCTAACCGGCAGTGAACCGGCCTGGATTAGAAATATGTCTAATCGAATTCAACCGATCATTTCGGTTTATTTGGTTTGGTTATCTGATTTAACTTGTATTCTATTAAATTCGGTTCGATTATCCGAGTAAACAAGATTTTTGGAACTGATAACCGAGTTTACCATTCTGATACAGTTAGCAACTGAATAGAAAACCGAATTCTCATTTATATAATTTACAACACGGTTATGATACGGTTTGGTTTTCGGGTTTTTCCAGTTTTAGGTCTCTTTTCCCACCATTGCATAAGCCTCTTAAAACACTTTCTGTAATCAAATTAACACATTAAGAGTTTGTTTGGTATGGGGTAATGGAATGGGCTTTGGAATGGAATGAGCGAAGGAATGGAATGGACAAGGTAATGGAATGATTCATTACCATTCCATTGACATGTTTGGTTACCATGCACGTGGGAATAAAATGAATTATTAGTTTTTTTATTTTTTGGTAAGCTAGAAAAAACCGGAATAAAATAAAAATGGTAGTGAGTGGTAGTGGGATGGTGGTGGTGGGCGGGAACCGGGAACCAACCAAACACATCTTTTTTCATTCCATCGTAATGGTTCATTCCATTTCGCCTCTCATTCATGCATACCAAATGCCACCTAACTTTCAATTTAAAAAAAGGAGAAAATCATAAATAGCAATCTAATTTCTATATCTATCTATCTATAACATATATTAACGAAACCTTTAAAAGTTATCTGGTTGTTCCCTACATTGTCTCAAGCCACCAGATTGCTTTATTTGTAAATGGAGGCTTCTCATGCATTTCCGAATTCACGGCTATGGGTCTCACCAAACCCATACATTCCTTTAACGGGTTATAACATCTCATTAAATTAAAAATTAATCTAACCAAATATTTGATATGAAATATATAAAATAGGGATATATTAAAAATTAATATATGATTTCTTTGAAATATATATATATATACACACACACTAGGTTTTATCCCCCGTATTACGGGCTGTGTTTCTTTTTCGTGTCTAATATTTATATTTTTTTTGGATTTTAATTTTATTTATTGTAAGAAAGTTAATAATTTACTTAGGTTTAATGATTAAAGGGTTTCACAAATAAATGATATGTTATAACCCGTTTAAAAGCTATGGGTTTGGTGAGACCCATGACCCGTTTATTATTTTTTTACTACAAAATTGTTTCATTATATAAATAATATATTTTTCTTAAAAAAGTTGGATATTAATTTTTAGTATATCACTATTTTATAGGATTTTTCATATTAAATATCTGGTGAGATTAATTTTTAATATAATGAGATGTTATAACCCTTTCAAGGTTATCTGGGTTTGGTGAGACCTATACACGTGAATTCGGGTCAAATGCATAAGAAGTCTTTATTTACAAATAAACCCATAAAGACTTCTTAGATCTATAGTTTTTCTTTTCTTTTCTTTTTTTTTTCTTTCATTTTCCTATTTTTTTGCATTCAACATGTATTGTAATTTATTTACATCATCATATGTTGTTTTAGATTATTCGTTTATAATATTTATATATTTTTTGAGTTTTAATTTTATTTATTGTAAGGAAATTAATAATATACTTAGGATTTGATGATAAAATGTTTCATAAATAAATGAGATGTTATATAGGTTTAAAAGCTATATGGGTTTAGTGAGACTAATGACCTGTTTATTTTTTTAACTGTAAAATTGTTGTTTATTAATTATAAATAATATATTTTAAAAAATGAATATTAATTTTTAGTATATCACTATTTTATAGGATTTTCATAACAAATATTTGATAATAGTAATTTTTAATTTAATGAGATGTTATAACCCGTGTAAGGAATGTATGGGTTTGGTGAGACCCATAGCCGTGAATTCGGGTTAAATGCATGAAAAGTCTTCATTTAAGAATAAAGCAATCTGATGGCTTTATAGAATTGAGGGAGCTTTCGTTTATACATATTTAAAATATTATTTATTATTAAAAAACAATTTTATAGTAAAAAAATAAGCGGGTCATGGGTCTCACTAAACCCAAATAGTTTTTAAACCGGGTTATAACATCTCATTTATTTGTGAAACCCTTTATCATCAAATACTAAGTATTTTATTAACTTATATACAATAAATAAAATTAAAACCCAAAAATAAATAAATATTATAAACATAAAATGTAAAACAACTCGCGTAATACGGGGGATTATAAACATATAATGTAAAACAACCCCGGTCAACCTAATTTCAATATATTTCCAATAAAGGCAAACATATCTTTTTTGTAACTATAATAAGCACTCAACTTTCAATATTGTTTCATTACGGTGAAACCTTTTCTATCTGTTTTATTTCACTGATCTGAATGAAACAATTATGATCACTTTATTTTTAAAAAGAATAATCAGGAAACTAAAACCAAGTTTCACATCTATTCCGTTTGTGTAACCTAATTATACCATTTAATAAAAAAAAAACTCGAAATTGTTGTTTGAATGGCAGATAAAGTTCGATGAAGGGATCATTGGGACACCGCAATTAACCGACTCGATTGTGTTACTCGAAAACGTTGAAGTTTTAGGACAAAAAGTTGATTTGTCTCCTTTCAAAGGCTTGATCACATCAGTTCAAGACACGGCTTCAAATGTCGCAAAGACCATTTCCAACCAAGCGCCATTGAAGTTCTCCATCTCACAAGCGAATGCAGAATCATGGCTATTAACAACCTTCCATGATGAAGAACTTCGGATCTCGAGGGGCGATGGTGGTAGTGTCTTTGTTCTCCTTAAAGAAGGCTCCCCCTTCTTTTACCTTAATCTGTCTATCCTGATCTTCTAAGTGTTGGAACTCATAAATAAAATCTATGTTTTATATTATATGTAAATGTAAATCTCATATAAAACTATTAAAAAGTTGAAAGTGAATAACAATATAGGTTTTGAGTGTTTAAAAGGGTGATATTATTAGATGAGTACTTTGTTAAAAGGGTGATATTATTAGAGCATTCACATCTCATCTCCTAAATTTATGTGAGGAGAGTATGTAAATTATAGGGTGAGGTTTTGAGTGGTTGTGAGTGTAAATTATAGGGTGGAGAGAAAAATGTAGTGATTTTTTGTAAATTTGAGGAAACATTTGGGGAACATTGTTTGCCCCTATTTATTTTTTAATATTTGTTGGATTGGTTGTGAGTAGAGGAGAGAGAAAACTGTACTGATAAATGTATAAAAAATATTATTTAATTGAACAGGAGAGAGAAATGTAGTGTTTTTTAGTGTAATTATAGAGATAAAGATGAGGAATGAGATGAGAATGCTCTTAAATGAGTACTCTCCGTGGTCGATTTATGACTATTTTTGCGTGTGCTATCATGTTTCAATATTCAAATGTCTATTAATTTGATTTACAGATTTTCAGAGCACTCATCCAAATTTGGTACTAGAAGTTAGAATGTGACCGGTGACCAAAAACACTCTCCCGTTGAACCTTGTAAGATGTGGTTGGTATAGCTTCCATTTCTTTGTATATATGATCTTTGCATCTTTCACTTTGATGGTGATGAAAGCTGAAAATACAATACACATATGCCAACTTCATCGTTTATTCTTTCGCATAATTTTTTATACTGCTTTTATGGTATCAGAGCAGTAGTCACTCGACCCAAATACAATTTTAAGATTACGAAATCAAGAAACAGGTTGGCGTTGATCAAGAATTTACTAAGCAACTTGTGACATGTTAATGAGAAGTTTAATATTAAAATTTTAAGATCTTGAGAATAAATTCAAGTAGCCAATGTTGACAAGTATATCATTTCAACTTTCTTTCAAATCCAACAATTACAGAAGATCATGAGAAGAAGGTGACACTCATATTTATTATTTAAGTTAGGGGTATTAGCTGGAGTAGCTTCTCCATCTCAAGTTATTCCCATCATAAAATCCTCATTTCAAAAACCTTATAGAACAACTACTACTATAAAAATTATTAAAAGAATATTTTATACATACGAAAATTGTTTGAAGTACCTGAAAACCGAAATATCTGAAAAAATATTCCAAATATCCAAAAATGATCCGATACCTGAAATATTAAAATTTTTTAAAATTCTATCCTCATCTAAAAACTCAGATATCTAAATTTTAAGGTATTTCGAGTTCAAAGTTTTGAATAATCTAGTTTGGTTTTGAATTTTTATTTTTATTTTCACATGCCTACTCAAACTTGCAATGGTTGATGAAGTGCCTTTTTATTTAGCGTGTTAAGTTTAGTGGTGTAAGCGAGTCAAGATGAGCTCGAGCTAGATCATGCTCAAGATTGACTCGTTTAATTTACATAGAGCTTGAGCTGGGCTCGTTTCGATCTCAATTTTTAAAGCTCATGCTCGGCTCGTGTACTATTGCTTTAATAATTTTATATATTTATATAATTATTTTATATAAATTTTTAAGTTATAGTACCATATATTATTTAGTTATTTTTTTCATAATATTAATAGATTAACTAATAATTATTAAATACATATACATATATATTAAAAATTATATTAATGACATGCTCATTTATGTGTGTGAGCCGGATTGAGCTCGATAATTGAAGCTCTGGTCCGGGATCGTTTATTAAGCGAGCTTACTTTTAGGCTCGAGCTCGGGATCAGGCTTGTTTAAGCTCAGCTTGATCGAGCTTTTTCACAAACCGATTTCAAGTAGCTCGCGAGCAGCTCGACTCGTTTGCTCCCGTGGTTAGTGTTGGTGCACGGTTGTGCGTCTCGATCTTTGTGTAATATATTTTGGGATTAGAATAATGTATAAAAGAGTATTTTGGTAATTCTGTGTGCACATTCGCTATTTGTAAGGCAAATTCGTTAGAGTAGTCAATAACGAATGTGTCCCCGTGTTATTAGTACTCATTCATTAGGAATGTTAACGAATGGGACTAACATACATGCTTATTCGTTATGTTAGCGAATAGAGTTAATATAATGATAGCGAATGAGGCTCATTCGTTAGGGCAAGTCTAGCGAATGAGCTCATCGTCTGTATATACTTTGTAAGTTTATTTCTAATTAATCGATTATCAGTTATTCTAATCACATAATGTTATGATGTCCAAATTCTTTTTCAACACACACACTTACACACAGTTAAAGTAAACCTATAATCCTAATCGTATTATCATATCAAAGACTAGATCCGTATTTTATAAGTTCAGATCAGGTTCTCTCTAGTGGTATCAAAGCCTAGGGGTGTTCAAAAAAACCGTATCCGAATCCGTATCCATATCCGAATTATCCAATAAACCGTATCCGAACTATCCGAAATTTCATATATCCGAAAATTCGAATATCCGATCCCCGGATATCCGAAAAGTCGGATTCGGATAACGCTTTTTGGATTTTTCGGATAGTTCGGATCAGATCTAATGAAACATATGCAAAACAACAATAATTTCTAATCTCATTCCAGTTTTCTACGCCACTTCCCTTCTATTCTGATCTCCTAACCCTAATATCCAATTCTCCATCTCTGCTCTCTATTTGAGGAATCAACCACCTCCCTCTCCAGTTCTCCACTCCACGGACATCATCTACTCGTCCTTCACTGCCTCCGCTCTCCAGCTCTTGTCTCATGTCTTCCAGGCATCGCTCGTCACCACCACCTCTACGGCTCCACCACCATTTATTCATTCTCCATCTCGATAACAGGTTATGTATTTTGAACAATGGATTGTGTGTTTTTTGCTTGTTTGTTTGTATTTTGAACAATTTGTGTTTAATTTGTTTGATTGAAAAACTTGGATTCTTGAGATGTTGTTTGTAAGTTTATTTATAAAACAATTTATTTTTATTTCAGATTTTCGCATATCCGAATCACTATCCGATCGGATATCCGAACTTTGGATATGAAATTTCGGATACGGATTTGGATAGTGAAATCTACTATCCGAAAAGTTTGGATATCCGAAACTCCGGATATCCGGCTTTGAACACCCTTATTAGAGCCTATGTCATATTGAAATACGATTTTGATTCGTGTTCGTCTCAGTTGTTTCATCAGTTGACTGTTAATTGTATCTAATTGTATTGAAATTGAATGTTAGACTGATAATAGTATAAAATCGATTAATTAGTTATTGTAATCATTATATCTGACTATGAGTTGATCGTTCATGATGTTGATTTGAACATTTGTTAGAGTTTAATTGTATTAATTCATAGTGTATCAGTGTAACCAGTTTGAGCGGGAACAGGTTCGAGTTTAATTGAGATTTTGGTCAAATTGGACTGGAATTCGTTTGTGTTTGATGTTTGGATTGGTCTGAGGTGGTTCGGAATTGAGTTACGAGTTGATTAATTGGTAGAACGTGTGATTTGGTAAAGGTTTGAACGAGTTTGGATTGATTTGGTGTTGTTTGGAATTGCTTTGGATCTGGAAAAGTTTGAAGATATGAGTGTTCATTCGTTAATTTCTTGAGCTCATTCGTTCTTTTCATATACTCATTCATTAGACGATTGTAACTGTTTCTACAAATGTATAACAACCTATTCGATAAAAGTTTTTCATTCGTTCATTTAATCCTTCATTCGCTACACACACTTATCTGTTATTGCTCATCCATTTGAACAATATCATTCATTATCTCATTCGTATACTCCTTCATTCGTGTGAACAATCTCATTCATGTAATTGTTCATTCGTTACCTATAAACATCACATTCGTTACTAATGTATTCTCATTCATTACCTTACATTCAACTTTCACAAATTGTCAGTTTATACCCTAAACTTTCAAATTTAACAGTGTTAACCCTTAATCTTTCAAAATGGCAAACTTTTACACTCTTGCTTCCCAGAATGCACTAATGCAACAAATGTTGAACTTGGATTCAGAGGTCGATCAAATAAATTGAAAAATAACCATTGCTTGTGCCTTTTCATATATGTTGCAAATTAATAAACTAACAAATAAACTCATTTAGAATGGCAAATTAAAATGAGGCTTAGGTTAAGTGTGTTATTCTCAAACTGGGATTTGTTATTCCCGAGGACATGGTTATCATGCGATCACCTCAATCAAATGATATTTATGTTCTTGACATGGTGTCTAAAGTATTATCTTCTTCAACTACAATGTTTTTCGTCTCAAAAGAAATTGAGAAGGACATGATCTTATGGCACAAAAGGATGGGTCACATTCATGTTCGTTAAATGAATCATTTGACTGCAAATGATTTATTGGAAGGTGTTTCACTGAAGAATTTCAAGATGACCGATCATTGTGTTTCTTGTAAGATAGGCAAACAGAAGAAGTAATCACACCCTTTGTAGCAGATCACTTAAATTGATACTCCCCTGGAACGACTTCATATGGATTAATTTGGTCCAGTGAATTGCTCGAGTATTGCTGGGGATCTTTATTGTTTAGTTGTTACTGACGACTATACGATATTTTCTTGGGTGTAATTTATGAGCTTAAAGGATCAGAAACCAGTTCTTATTCAGAATTGATCACTAAGGTCGAATAACTTTAAAAACATAAAGTGAGACGAATTTGAAGTGATAATGGCACGAAGTTCAAGTATAGCATAGCTGAATTTTTAGTATTCAAAAGGGAATTCACCATGAATACAGTGCTCTGTATGTGTCACAGCAGAATGGTGTAGTTGAGAGAAAGAATAGAACATTGATTGAAGTGGCTTGAACGATGTTGGCGGATTCTAAGCTTCCCGTTCAATTCTAGAACGAGACTGCGAATACCGCTTGCTATACATTGAATCGTGTTCTAACGGTTAACAAGTTCAAGAAGACAAGTTATGAGCTTCTTAATAACCGTAAGCCAAACCTTCAATTTCTCAAACCATTTGGGTGTCCATGCACCATGCTTAAACGTGAGGCGGGTAAATTTGAAGAGAAAGCGATTGATGGTTACTTGTTGGGTACATATCACCCAAGAAATGGGTATTTAACTTCTCTTCTGTGTGTGTAAAGGAATGATATCATGTTAATTGTCAACGATACACTAAACCACCTGCTGGCAAGAGACCTGATTTGATGTTCGATTATGAAGAATTTTTTAATTCATTAACTCCTTCGATTGATGAGAAATCGTGTACTGATTGATAACGAGTAACTATATTACGGATCTTGTCTTCAATATGATCTGCAATTAGCAATAGGATTAACTGTGTGCACTGTGTGTGTGTTGAGAAAGAAATTGGACAGAGTAACAGTACACAAAGTATAATAATAAACTGATAAGTATTTCATTACTAAACAGGTTATTTATAGGAGATGAACTCATTCATTTTACAAGCCATAACGAATGAGCTTCATTCGCTACCATACGTTAACTCCTATACGTTATACTAACGAATAAGCACATTCGTTGTTCACATTTGTTAACATGTTTAACGAATGAACATGAATAAACATAGGGGCACACATTCGTTATTAGCTACTCTAATGAATGTGTCTTGCATTAGCGAATGTGCCTTACAATTACCCAAATACCCCTATACTTTATATAAATGACCAAATACATTAAATAAAGACTAGGACACATAAATGTGTACCAACAACTCCCCCTCATCTCGTGCTCTTTATTTTCATGGCTTGAACATCCTGGTCTTCCAATCCGCACAACTATGAATCCCGAACGCATGACAAACACGAATCATACGTTGGAATTGAATAGCCAATTTATTATCTCTGACATTTTTCCACCACATACAATTCTTGTACAGAACCTCGTTGTTAGACTCAGATAAGTTAACCAACCACATTGGGATCAATTTCATCAATGTACTTACGTGTTGGCACTTGCGGCTTGATGTACTTGAATCCATACTTTACCTCATGTAATAAATGCCTATAGAACCAATCCACCATCTGGTTTTTCACCATGATTGATGAATGGTCTATTAGCCAATGTATGCACATCCCACCACGGAAATGAAAGAACATCGACAATACGTTGATAGTATTGGATGGCGTGCTCCCATTTAATTATGCAAACTTTCAGCTCCGAGTCGTATAACCATGAGATAATATCACATTTAAAAGTCTTCGAAGCAACAAACTTCTTCATCTGATAAGTTGTGGCACGAGCTTTCAACTGCTTATCATCTTCTCACTCAACATACCTTAATACTTCATTGATTTTGTTCATCCTCGACTTATTGTGCAGGAACAACTTATCATCAGAAGTTCTTTTATCGGCATCAGTAGCTTTACTCTTACTTTTTTCCTTCTCTTTTTCTTTATTTGGACGCTCTTCGGCTACTTGATAATGCTCAATAGTGAAAAACAAAATTCCTTCATCAATATTCGTACGTGTGTACAAATCAGGATATTCCTCACCTGCCACGTGTTCAACCTCCATATCATCATAATTAAACGACGTGTTCCCAGTTGGAACAGTCATATCAAACCTGACTCCTTCATCATCCACAATCTCAACATCATCTTATTTCTCTAACTCATCAACAACTTCCTCATTCAACCCTAGAAGCAAGGAAATTTGTTCTTTTGTTAACCAATGGTCAACAAATTCACGTTCTTCTATATCGTTCGCGTTCGCTATTCTCATCACAACTCCTTTTTCAAAATCCATAAATAAAATAATATTCTCTTTGATCAAGTCAATAGGATGCACGTTAGTGGTATCATGATAAGGTAAGCTTTGTTGTATTGAGACTTCAACAAATCACCTTTATACTTCAATCTCCCAAACAAACCTCTGATTAAGTCTTTCTCGAACTCAAAATTATCATCATCAGTGTCTTGGAACTGCAATACTTTACGAATCAACGACACGTCTGTCACGGTATTCTTTTTTTCAACCGTTGCTTCAATATGGTTCTCATATGGAACGTATCTTGCAGTGTTCCAGAAGGATCCGATGATGCTAAAGTAGATAGGTGCATCAGCAGAAATAACATAGTGAATCCGTGTAAGTTTGAGAAATGCAATGATATTTCCAAACATTTCACGTCCAAAGAAGTCAGCGGTCAAGAACACACATATGTTGTGCTTCTTATCGTAAGGCAACTCGATGACTTGAACCTCCTCTACTAGTTGAACAACTGGCTGCTCTTGTTCAGGAGCATCAACGTTCATATCTTCGACTATAAATGTAAAAACCGAACATGTTAATGGCATATTATACTTTAAACTTCTAAACAAAAAGTTCACACTTGGTAAAAATTTTGATTATGATAAAATTTTCTTCTCATTAGCTAAATTTTAACGAATATGTTGTTCATTCGTTAAAAAATCAATAAAGAATGCCCTCATTCGTTAAATAAATTTAAACGGATGAACACATTTGTGAACCAATTAAGTCTCATTCGTTAGAGAAACTAACGAATGAATCTTATTCTTTAAACATCACAACGAATTTGTGCATTCGTTATCAATAACAAAAATGAAGAATTCCTTTAAAACTGAATATAAATGAATACCAACGAATGGTTTCTTTGACCCAAATTAGTCAAAAGTTAAAACTAACATGAAAAATGAAAAGTCAACATGCAATTTGAATTTTAAAATCCTTCAAAACACCATGTTTTTATATATTGTATCAATACCATAGATATAATATCGATAACAAAACCTATACATTAAGATTGGTTTTAATTGCAGTATTTGTTGTGTTGTAAAACACACCTATTTTCCGCACCTTTTTATCATCTTCTCAGTGCTTAATTATATAATAATTGATGATTTTAACTCGTTTTAACATGATCTTACAAAGCTTAATACTTGGTGTAGGTTATGAGTTTTACAAGAGAAAAAGTATGGGTTTTGGAAGAGAAAAGAGGCCTTTTTGATCAATTGTGAAGACTAAGACTCAAGGCCCGACCCAAGCCCACAAGATCAAAGCCTTACATGATATTATATAAGATTATTAAAAAAAAACCCTAAGCAGCCAAAAATCCCGAAATCAACACCCCCCTTCACAAAGAAAATTCCTTTTTTGCAATTGGCAGCCAAGAAAGAAAGAAAAAAGTTGTGTGGAAGCTTGGTGGCGGCTAGAAGAAGAAGAATAACATCAAGGGAGGCTTGGTACAGCAGCTAGGGTTGATCTTCATCAATAATCTCAGCCCTAATCTTAAGTATAACTCTTATAAATTTTGTGTTCTTGTTCAAGGTTCATACTTGTTGAATTGATCTTTAAACTTGAGTTGTTTTGCAATTGAATTGAAGATTGGATTGTGTATGATCTTGATAGATTGTTGAATGATTAATATGATGTTTATGATGATTAACATGGTGTTTATTAAGAGTTATAGCTGCTGTCCAAAAATAATATTAGGCTAAACCTGTTAGTTCTACCTAGGTTTGATGAATATTGTTAGGTTTTAGTAAGTAATATGGATTGTTTGATCATCATGACTTGATTTGTTTATGAAAGTTTGGGTTAATATTGAATTAGGTTGTGTTTATTGGCTATGATTTTGTTAATTATGCTAATATACCCCTTGCTTTGATTGATTGAATCGGTTTTGATTGATTTTAGCTTGTTTGAACTCTTTACTTTTTGTTTAGAGATTATTTGCGGGGTGATCAACCGTATGGTTTAAGTGGGTATGTTAATTAGTTAAATTCAGCGGGTAGGCACCTTCTTAGAGACCGAGAGGTGATAGGAAGTAAGGTCGTCTCATAGCTTTTACGTGTTAGGATTAGGATCGCGCGAGAGCGGGTTCGGTTCTTGTCGGGTTCTGGTTTGTGAGCGATTAGTTGATCTAGATTAAGTTAAATCAAATGGTTCCTCTATCCTTGGTTGCGTAGTATTCGTTTCCATTAGGGTCGTGTGTCCGTGAGACCGAGAGGAGAGTCGACATTAGAACACTTTAGCAATTCGTTTCCCAGTTTGTTCTTAAAATCAACTAAGTGTAAGTTAGGGTTGTTAGTGAGACCGAGAGGTGATCTAGCTTTCTTGAGTGAACCTTAGTTGTGTCATTCTTAGATACCAGTGTCGTGAGATTATTCAATCCATTAGCTTGTTAAACCTTCAATAGGATTCTTACCTAGGTAGACGTTTTCTCCAATTGCAGTTAAGTCTCAAAGTTTCGCTAAGTCTCTTTAAGTTTAGTCTTTTAATTTAGTTAAAGGAAGTTAGGTCAAGTAGTTTAATAATTAAAAATCAATTTAAAAAAATATTATTCTTAGGAAGGTCTTTTCTAGGGTTACTGATCATAGACGTTTCACCAAGTCACCCCAACTTAACTTAAACCTTGAAATCAGTTGATCAAAATATATGATTTTTAGTTTTAGCAATCTAGCAATTAATCCCCACTACAAGATATACCCCCTTCATCAAGAAATACTTCGAATTCCTTTCCCACGGATGAGTATTCATGATTTCATCTGTATAGCTTACATACACTATATCCCTTGTAGTCCGTTCCATACTGGTATTAAGATGCGAGCAATGGATGAACAATTGTATGACTCACAACGTGGTTTGATCAAGTATGTAGTGAACTTTGTACAAAGTACAATAATGATCTAGTTTAATGACTTATAATGGGCAGATAAATTATGGGTTCACATTTTGAGAAAAATAGTATTCACATTTGTGAATACCCAGATGGAAAACCACATAAAGACCATATGGAGTCCGGAACTTTCGAAGGATCCCATCAATACAGGATTTAAGCTATAAGACCATACATCATTGAAGTGTTAACCATTAACTAAATGCTTATTTAAATTAGTAACATTTTTGGTGATCAAACAGATTCAAGGCTTGAGTATTACAGGGCTATTACATTTCTGCCGTCATCACCAAGACTTTGTAAGAGACTAACACCTCTTTCAATTTGAAAATTTTTATGTTTATATCACATACTCTTTCTTACTCGTTTGTTTAAGATCTACCAATGCACTAATACAGTTAAGCACACAATCTTTTATGCCTATTTTTTTTACTAAAATTTAGGATATAAATGATCAATGTACTATCATTTTCCCCTTTTTGCTTCAAAACTCATATTGAGGAGCAAATTTTCAATGTTTTTGAATTTTAAAACATTTTAATGTTTTAGGATTTTATCTGTACAAACATAAAACACAATATTTTTGTATTTTCTCATTTTCTCCCCCTAAATCCAGAATATTAAAGAAAGAAAAAAAAAATAACAAACAGAAACTTTAAAAAAATAATAAAAATGATTACACAAGCTTAGGAATATCAGCAAATGATCTCAAACCATCTAAACTAAGAAAAAACTCTAATCTTGTTTTATCAAAAGCTTTGGTAAAAAGGTCTACCTTTTGATGATCCTTGTGTACCTTTTCAATGTCAATTAATTTCTTTTCGTAACAATCACGAATAATTGGTATCAATTTTTGATATGTTTTTTTAAAGTGGCGCATGGGGTTTTTCGTGATACATATCGCAATGGAGTCATTAAAAGTTCAGCTTTAGCGGTTGAAGTGAAGACCGTCGTTTGCTTCTTACACTGCCAGGAAACAAGCCGGTTTCCTAAAAACTGACAACCCGCCGTTGCAGACTTGAAGTTGATCTAGAATCCACCACAGTTGGAATCTGAGAAAGCAGTAAGATCAAAACTATTGTCCTTGGGATACCATAACCAGATGTCAGGAATACCCCTCGGATAGTGAAAAATATGCTTCACAGCCGCTAGATGAGTCACTCAGGGATTCTCTTGATACCTGGTACAAAGACGAACAACAAACATTATAGTAGGATGCGGTGCAGTTAAATACATTAAAGAACCAATCATCCCTCGGTAAAGGGTCGGGTCAACGTTATCCTTTGATTCGTCCGGTGACAAATTGTGATCCACAGGAAGAGGAGTAGAAGGGACTTTTTCGAAAGTTATTTTGAATCGGCTCAAGACATTGTTCACATACTTCGTTTGATGGATGAAAATCCCAACACCAGAATGATGAAGCTGCAACCCCAAGAAGAAACTCATCTCTCCCACGGAGCTCATCTCGAACTTTGTCTGTCGACTTCTCGAAGTTCTTACATAACTTTACGTGTGTTGAGCCAAATATAATGTCATTGACATAAATATGGACAAGGAGCAAATATTTTTTGACCGTCTTGTAAAGGAGAGTTCAATCGACAGTCCCTCGTTTGAAGCCGCTATCAATCAAATGGTCAGCAAATGTGCTATACCAAGCTCTCGGGGCTTGGTGAAGACCATAAAGAGCCTTGTTTAATCAGTAAACACGCTCTTGATAGTTAGTATCATCAAAACTAGGAGGCTGCTTCAGCTACACCTCTTAGTGAAGTTCCCCGTTAAGAAACAGACTCTTAACATCCATATGATATACCTTGAAATTCATAAAGGCAACATAGGGTAAGAAAATACGTATAGCCTCCAATCTTGCAACCGGAGCATGTACTTCAGTGTAATCCAAGCCCTCTTACTGATTGAAACCTTGAACAACTAATTGTGCTTTGTTATGAACAATGACCCCACGATCATCTTTCTTAAATTTATAAATCCATTTTGTCTAGATAGGCTTTTTAACCCAATCTGGTTTATCGATGAGATCCTAAACACCCAGTTGCACAAACTGCTGCAACTCCTCTTGCATTGCTTATACCCAAGAGGAATCTTGTCGGTCCCGAATATATCGCTCATACACTCAATATATCACTGTCGTAACCCACACATATAGTGTCGACAAGAAGGTTAACGACTTGCTAATTTAGGAAAGAACAATAGAGTATTAATAGCGGAAACACTAACACAATAAATGTTGCTTACTAGAAACAAAAGCAACAAACACACACTGTAACTCAAAATATTTCCATTAGAATAATGTCAGAAACAATCAGAAATCAATTAGGGTTTCAGAATGAAATGTTTGGATTTTAGGCAGAATTCCGTACAGGAATATGTCAGCCGTCGAATCACAGTCAGGTGTAAGGTCTAAGTGTGTTATATACGTGCCATAAAATATTCCTTTTATAGGCCTGCCCTGATACCTGACATTCGATATTTGGAAACACTAATCATTCGTACATAATTAAAGCTATTACAATAAATGCTAAGTGTAAAACAGGTCTTCGGGCAAGCTTTGCAGCATGAATCTTTGTCGAGCAGACGTTGTAACCATGAAGTGTGCTGGGAAACAGTTCTACGGGCAAACTTTACCCATAGAATATTTTCCTTAGAAAATATTCACCTAGCAGACTTCAATCCTCTTGACCATATCAAACTTTTCTTGATATATCGCCACTAGCAAACTTGTTCTTCAGGAATCTCTTCAAACCTTTGTTTATATTAACTTATTAAGCAAATCAAAGCGTGCTGGTAACAATGTAGCTTTGCTAGGAGTTGAACCTTGTTCGGCGGAAGTCTTTAAGTTGTTTCTTGATCAACTTCCTTCACGCTTGCTGGGACCACTGTTTATTAAGAATAAACCTTGATAGATTTGGACTTAGCTTGGTTCTAGCCAAGAGTTTGCTAGGAAACAAACCTTGCTTGACTAGAAGAACATCCTTGCTAGACAAAGTGAACCTTGCTCGGTTTAACACTGAAGAGGAATTCTAAAAGATAACCTTGCTAGGAAAGCAAAATACCTTGCTAGGACAAGTAAAAGCTTGTTGGGAAGCTTGAGCTTGCTCGGTTTCCATACTTAGCAGTTTTCAGAGAGAGGTTGAGAAGTTTCCAATCTTCCTTTGAACTTTTCACATCCCAACAATCTCCCCTAGATTGGAACAACCTCAGCTGTACCAAAACACCTCTAAGGTTACTTACACTTAGCCAAATACAAATCAAATTTCAAAAGGAAATTACATTACATAATCAAAAATATTACAAGTTTGAATTCTGTCCCATGAACAACCTAAGATAGAAAGGTAATCTTATCTCCTTGAGCTTGAGGCTTCTTGTCTTCTATCCAACTTCACAGCTGTGACACTTTCTTTAAAAATGAATAACTGACTGTGGTTAGGATGCTCAGAGGACAGAGTCCATCTGATTATATCCTCGAGGTCCTCCACATGCAGAAATTCTAAATCAGTGTCCTCCTTTATGATGCCTAAGGCCAGTCCATTAGAGTTTCGTAGAATGAATGATCCATATTTAGATTCATAGTCAATCTGAGTGATCCTACCATTACTTTGGACTTCATAGTTGGGCCTTGTCATCTGCCGCCTCATACTAATACATTCCATCATAGTTGCAAGAGGGTTTTTGTTCTTGATCTTCGACTTGTAAGTCTCTTCAATGTATCTTCGACTCTAGTGGTAGGAATTAGGACACTTACAGCTGAGGGCCTAGAAGTATATTTCTTCTAAGGAACAGTGGCCCTCACATGCCCAGTTTTCTCAAACATTGCAACTATCATTTCCTTGGGCAACATGATCAATTCCAGAAAGTTTTCTCCTTCTTTAGAAAGTGTAGTGATCATGCCCATAATATCCTCATCACCTAGTTGACCTGCAGGGATATATCTTTCTCCCCTAGGTCCACATTGGAAGTTCTTGAGGTCTCCTTGTTCAGCCTCCAACTTTTCCCATTCATCTTTCTCAGTATAGAATTAATTTTTCAGTTGATATTTGCCAAGATTGTCAAAAACTCCCTCTGCCATACCTTTGCTCAACATCAATCCCTTGAGGGTCTTGATCTTGTTCTTGTCTTCCCATGGCTCAAGGTTTTCAATAGGTTCCTCTTTTACAAACACAAATGGAACCTCAGGAGCTTTTGAAGTTTCAGCTTTCTCAAGATCAAACTTTTTCTTTTCAGACTTGTACATAGAAAGCTTTTTAGATCTGCTCATGCTTTGAGTTTCTTCATTTCTCCTTCTTGCCTCCATCAACCTGTCAAAGAGTTTTAATTGTTCATCCTCCCATTGCTTATTTTCTTTCTCAGCCTGGGTCATGATTCGAGGTTCTTTTGTTGCATCTTAAAAGTTGACCTTTAAGGAGATATTCTTTTATGATGTATCTCGACCTGATTTCTACTTAGACTGTCTACAAGCTCAATAGAGTAGCCATGTTCAATCAGCACTCTGCACTTCCCATCAAATTTGGCATATAGCCTTTCAAGTCTTTCAGTTTGGGAGCCAGCCTTCTTCATTCTTTCTAACTCATCCTTCTTAACAACCTCAACAGTGATATGATAGGCTTCTTCCAGCTCACTGAACTTCATGTGGGTCAGCTACTTTTCAGAAAACCCATGTAGTCTCAAATAAGCCTTGAATTTTTGGGAATCCTGGTTCTTCTTGTCCATCTTCTTTTTAATATCTTCAACCTCCCCATCAAGTAACTTCCGCAACACCTCATCAGACATAGGAGCCAGAGTTTCATATTTGTATCCATGTTTAATCACTCCCAGAATTCTTGGATCATTCCTCCTTGCTTCATCCAACATAAACTGTATGTTCTCCCTATGTTCATCAGTCATTTCCACATTAGGGGAGTCAACAGTGTCATCTGCTTCATCAGAAAAGTCATCAAGAGCCTTTATCATCGGCTCATTTACAAAATCATCAAATATAACAATTTGAATAGGAACAGCCTCAACAGGGCTTTCCTTTTCTTTTGGACTCTCCACAACGTATTCAGTCTTTTTAGACTTATCAGCCCTATTCTTTTGTGGTTCATCACTATCATCTTTTCTTCCATCATATCTCCTCTTCCTTGAGTATTTCTTCCAATATTTTTCGTCAAAATCATATTTTTCCCACTTATCCTCCTTTTCTGCCACTTTTTCAGCATACTTTATCCATTCTTTGGATAAAGTTCTAGTTACAGATTCTCCAGTTTCATCAGTCACCACCTGCTTATTAGAATCTTCATTAATGTTTTCAGTAGTGGTTAGAGTTGGTGCCTCTTGATCAGCCTTTTTCAGATTAAAAATGACAAGAGAAAGGGAGTTATCAACCTCTTCAATTAGTTTTAAGTTGATCAAGCTTTCAATCACTTCTTGATTAAGCTTCCCTTCTTCATTTTGAGTTTTATGAATCTCAGCCTCCTATAACAATATCCCCTGTTCCTCAAACTCCTTATCAGTCAAAGATTTTGAAATTCATTCTCTCTCCAATATTTCATCTAATGTATCAGCATGCCTTTTGGCAACTTGTTCATCAGTTTCATCAACATCAAGTAAATCATCAATAGATTTCTTCTTTTGAGTGTTTAGTGGCTGCAATTGATCTTCTCTTTCAGCAACAGCCTTCCCGTTATTCTTCCTCCTTTCCTCTTTAGTTTCCCTCACCATTTCTGGTTTATTGGGAAAATTTTCAATTTGATCCATCAAATTCTCCATCTCATCATCAACAACTTTCTCCACATGTTCATCTGTCAATATAATCTCTTTTCCATCATCAACAACTGCCTCTGTTTGTGGCTTAGTACCAATAGTATAAGTTGCTATGGCCTCAGTCATCACCTCAGTCATCACAATATTTTCATTTTTAGTATTATCCACATTCATACTCACATCTGCAACAACCTCCTTCTCAACCACCTTCTCAACATTCATATCATTTACATCATATTCCTGCTCTCCCCCATCTGACTCATCACCTTCATAACCATATTCATCTGTCCTCCTCTCTTCATTGCTCTCATCCTCACTACCTCCATATACATTACAAATATTTTTCAATAAATCCTCCTCAACACTCTCATCCACCCTCTCATCATCATAATTCCTCACAACATTAACCATGGACGGATGATTCTCCCCCTATTTTGGTACAGCTGAGGTCTTCTCAACCTCAGCCTCTAGGGTTTGAATTTTGTGTTGTGCCTGTGCCAATTGTGTTTTCAAATCATCATTATCCTTTTTTCAAATTTCATTTTGCCTTCTGAAATCAATATTCTTGATCACCTCATCCAATTATATGCTACAAAAATAAGCACCAGGGGAAGGGGACCTGGAAGGAGTATCTGAAAAATGATCAGGGATAGTTGTTTGGGTTTGTGATGGGATGGGTTCATGTGTTGGGCATTCAATGATGTTTGTGCTGTTAGAGAGTAATGGGTTGTCAGTTTGGATTACTGGGGTAAATGTATGGGTAATTCAAATGTTGGTTGGTCAGTGGTTTGGTTTTAGGTAGGGGATTGATATGGAGTGTTTGGAAGGTTTATTAGGTGGGCTGGGATTTGTTGTGGTATATATGGTTCATGGATGGCTTGGTCTTGGGCTTGGATTAGTGTTTGGGTTTGGGTTAATGGTTGGTTTAATATTTGGGATGGACCGTGGGTTTGGGTTTGGTCAAGGTTTTGGGTTTGGCTAATGATTCGAGATTGGATAGGAATATGTGTTTGAGGTGGGCCTTCGGTTTGGGTAAGTGGTGATATTGGTGGGGATGGAATGTAAGGTTCATTGGTTTGGGTTTGGGGTGGGGATATTGGTGGTGATATGTGTTAGGGTGGTGTTGGCTGGTTTTGGGGTGAGGTTGGTGGTGTAGGTATTGGTTGGTTCAAGATCCCCCCTGTGCATCAGCATCAACATTCTCTTCAAAAACCTCCTCAACAATCACCTGCACACCACCTCCATCATCTACATCATCATCTCCATCTCCAGCATCATCAGCATCATCAGATTCATCATCACTATCTTCCTCCTCAGATGTCACATGAGGTGACTCTGGAACCGGCATAATATCCAAATCATGGTTATACAACCATGGTACCACATCAAACTTAGCATCAGGATTGAAGTGGCTTGTGGAAGCCAACCTTTCAATCCTTTTATATACATTTGGGTCCTGCAATAAATGTGTTGTGCCATGGTTGGCAAATCAGTTAGTACACGGCTGAAGATAATTTAAAGAAATCTAGGGTAAACCAAGAATTTTTCCTGGTTAGGCTTCCTCAAGTTTGCAGCCAAACCGTTAAATATCATCTTTGAAAAGTTGAATGGTTGGCTAAACACAACTGCCACAGTGGCATTTGCCAAATCACGGCTCATCAAGGTCCAAGAGCCCTTCCTCGGTGCATAACCTTGTACAATGTGATGCATAAGAAACCTGTAAAGGTTAGGGAACATCCCCTTTTTAAATTTCCCTTCATGCACATCACCTTGATAGCCCATACACTCCTGAAAGATTGAATTGGGGCTTCAAATGCATCATTCAACTGTAGGATCGCCCGTATAAGTTGCTCAGTAATTACGATTTCCTGCCGGGCAACTGTAGCCTCTATTCTCTTACCACCGGCATCATCATAAAGTTGGGCAAAGTGCTAGAAATCCAATTGGTGATTTCGGTATATAACATGACACTCTGTCAAAGAGAATCTCAAGCTTGATTATTGTAGCCACCGTATCATTAAAGCCACCGGCTGATTATCAAGAGTGATTTGCAGAAGAGCACACATATTGTACTTCTTCTCAAACGGATACGTCGGTTCAGCCATAAATGTTAAACATCAAAAACACATTCAAAGTAATAATTAGTCATAAAGTTCATAACTTTGACATGTTATAAGTAACAATTTAAAGAAGAAAAGAAAGATTTTCTTTATGAACCTGTTCTTCGACAAATTGTTAACCTATACACAAAAACAACAAAGTTAGTGAAGATGAAATTTTAACAGCCTAATTCCGTATAACCAGTGTCGGAAAACAATCAATTGATGCTTACCGAGTCGGAATTAGAGGGCTGGCCAATTTAGGGTAGGGATTTAGTTAAACGTTTGATATTCTGGAACGAGAGTAGCGGCAATAATGCAATAGTGGGAAGAGAGAGAAGTGAAGTGTGAAAATTTCACTAAGTCCCTCTTATATACCTTTTGAAAGTGAATTTTAAATGCATTTTGTCGTTTTGCTCATGAATAGTGCCAAAAATTAATTTTTAACTGTAATAGCACGAAGCTTGCTCGATAAAGGTTTATGTTAACAAAGCTTGCTAGGAAAGGTTTATTTTCAAATCTTGCTAGGTAATGTCCATTTTCAAAGGTTTCTCGTTCCAGAATTCTTCAGATATTAAAAGTAATTAAAAATAACACTGAGTGGATAAGATGAAGGAAGCTTACTTGAATATACAAGATTGCTCGAGAAATAAATCACAAGACAAATAATGAAGTTTAAAAGTCAAATAAGCAACCTTGCTAGGAATCAATAAAGAATCCTCAAATAATAACTTAGGGATATTTCTAATTGTCAACCTTGCTCGAATATCTGAATATCACAAACCTTACCCGATAAAATTATAAATTAACGAATATTCATTCAAGTACACTTTAAAAAAAAAGTGCGCCCGAAAATACTTTAAGAGTGCAAAGTGTGCTAGAGATGACTTATTCATCCTTTGATATAAAAAATAAGCTCTAAACACAAAGTCTACCCGGAAAGTAAAGTTTGCTGGGAATTTATAGAAGTTTACAAGTATGCTAGGAGAACACTTGGAATGAACCAATATTTTACAAGTGTGCTCTAAGCATAAAGTTTGCTCGGTAAACAAAGTTTGCTAGTAAACCCTTGTAATTTTAGAAAATAACAACAACATCATGAAGTATGCTAGACAAATACAAAATTTCAAATAAAACCTCAAAGTTTACTCGAAATAGACATGTAAAGCACATTCAGACATGTATCACATAATTATTAAGTATGCTAGACAAATATATAACTTTCTGAACATCCAAGTTTACTTGAAATCATAAATTTATTAAAGTTTACCCGAAAAATCATGAATAAATCATTTAAGTACAAATAATCATCAAGCTTTCTCGAATATCTTAAACATTTAATTAAAACAACTAAGTTTGCTAGAACAGTCCAAGAATATCAAAGCTTGCTAGTAAAACATATTCAAATGTAAAGCATGCTCGAATGAGTCAAACATCCTATAAAACAACTAAATTTGCTAGAATAGTTCAGAAATCATCTAAGCTTGCTAGAATTAACATATTCATACCATTTAAAGTGTAAAGCTTGCTAGAATGAGTTTAAACAACCCGTAAAACAACTAGTGTGCTAGAAAGTTCAAAATTCATTAAAGCTTGCTAGTATTAACATATTCAGCTTTTTTCAAGGATAAAATGCAACACTTTTGTCTTAAACTATTTTTCACACAGATTTATCATTAAAATTCAATGTTTAAGAGCAAATGGTGCATTAAGAGATCAAATTTCAGTTATATTTTCATTCTCTCTTTCTGAAAAGATCTCAACATGGGATCATATTGGTTAAGTCACCTCTCAATACTTCATTCTCAGCATTATTAGGATGTATCAAACTGGTTAACAGCTGATCTAGACTTAGCATGATATTCATTCCCTTTTGGTGATATGCTTTAAGGTTCAATTAAAATGTATAATTAAAAAAATGGACAACACTAATTGTGCTATGATGCCTCATATCTCTTCTCAAAGCTTATTTGGCTTTCCCCAAATCACCCTAATTTAACTTCACCCCCCTGATATTTGGTCAATATATTTTTATGAAAGAAAAGTTAAAATGATTTAAAATTTTCTTTTCAAAACTTCAAACATATTGAGGTTGAACGTTGGACTTACATGCCATGCAAGTCGGACTTACAAGCCTTTCATTCAGAATGTTTAAAGGACTTATATTATTGCCTTCACCTCTATAGTTCTATAGTTAACCCTTATGTTTGTATTTTCATTAAAATTTGTGAACAACAATCAACAGTTGACTGAATATATATAAATTTGTTTACATTTGTTCTTTGTCATATATATATATATATATACACATATAATGAATCATTTTGGTGACCAAATACCAACAGGCTCGTGTATGACTGGGTAATCACTTTTCTGCCTATCATCCGGAGAGATGTATCTTGAAACATGCATAGACAACAATGTATCTCCACATTAAGATTAACATTTTCATTATGTTTATATCACCTCAGATTTTACACATCATGGAAAGCAACCATACATATTAATGACTGTACTAATTGTCTTTTTAGCCTATTAAATCCATATGATTAGCATACATAACCAATGTATTATCATTTCCCAAAAGGTTGGATCAGTTTTCATTTACAACCTTTTAAGATTCTACAAAGCTTTTAGAATAATCTTATCATGTCTCAACACCATACAACTTGCTCACTTTGTCAAAAACAATTTTCTTGGAAAAACCTTTTGTAAAATAATCACTTGAGCACACAAGTTTGACACAAAAACTCTATTTTGACACTAGCAATAGTAACATATTCAGGAGTAATCAGAACATTAATGACATATTTAAACAAGCAGACTCCACATAATGTATTTCCAAGACAGATTATGCAAAGACTATCGTATCCTAAACACATCATTAGTTCATATCATCCATGCAATTCAAAATATCAGATAAGCACACAAATTTATCATTTCAAATCACATTTAAACAAGCTTATCCTGATATCACACAGATTACTGATTTTAAGCAACTTAAGCATTAGAAACACATAAGTCACACAAATATCCAATTAAAGCACATATCAGACAAACATGTATATGATCACAACTTTCACTCTCAAGACCATTAAAGATAATCAGTTAGCACAAAGAGCACACATCATTAATCAGACCTCATCAGAGTTGATCATACCCAATGCTTTCAAGAGAAAGTTGAATTTGGTTTTATCTAGTGGCTTGGTGAAAAGGTCAGCCAAGTTGTCACTAGTGTCAACTCTTTTCATTTCAAACAAACCTTTCTGAGTGAAGCTAATACGATCCAGGATCTAGCCGCTAACTCGAAGCATCAACACGATACGATTACTTTAAATATTACTTTATTGATAAATAGGATGAATACATTATTGAGAGAATAATAACTAATGGAGAGGATAAATAATAACTTAGAACTCTCTCTCACCCTTAATTATGAACATAATCTACCTATTTATAGGCCAAACCCTAATTCGTTAAGTTAGCCTCATTCGTTATATTTTACTGAATGAGACACCATTCGTTAAGGCTTCACAACGAATGGTAACAACTTAACGAATACCCTAGTTAACTAACGAATGGACCCATTCGCTATACAAACCATAGCAAATGGCCATTTTACAATAAGTATACAATCTAGACTATCTATAACTTATTCGATTGCTACGGACACCAAAACCGTGCACTAACAAACTCCCCATTTTCCGTAACTCTCGAATACTTTAACCTCGAATACTCTAACTGCAAATCACCAGTCACAAATCATGCACTAACAAACTCCCCCTTGACTGATGATTCTCGGGCTTGTGCAGACGGACAAATCATTAAGTCTTCTCAGCAAACCAATAACTTGTAGCCTCTCATATCAGATCTCCCCCTCAAAGTGAGCAACTCTTGGAGATCATCCCCATCATCCACTGGCGTATGATATGGTTCAATCGTTTAACAATCAGCAGCAATTCATCAGCTATCTGTCAGCACCGGTAAAGAAAACATATCTTTACGTTTAACCTCGTCACACATCTTCATGAAAAAACCGATCATTCAACATCTTTCACTTCGGTTTTCCTTCTCTTGATAACGTGTATCCCAAATATACTCTTTGAAGCTCTTCCACATCCCATTCGCAAAGATGCACTAATGTTTGAGCATATGATTCAGAGTTCCAACCTCCATCAATCAATTCAGAACAATCAAATTCTTCAATCCAATGACAAGACTCGTATATTCTTCAATAAGATCAACCCGTTCGAGAATTGTCCCCCTCAACAGAAGTAATCTACTGTATACTCGGTTAAGGAAATTTTTTTCCGATTTCCCCCCAAAAATCACCGAAAATTATCGAAAAATAAATATTTTCGCCAAAATTTTCGAGAAAGAAGTCTCACTTATGAGAAGTATTCAGAAAAAATTTCGTTCAAGAAAATATTCCCGCCAAATTATTTTTTTATTTTTATTTTTATAACGAATGACCTCTCCATTCGTTATAAATTAACAACTCTAATTCGTTATAATTATCCACTCTGTTCGTCAACTAGTCACTCATTCGTTACACAGTTAACAAATGTACTCAATTCGTTATAAATTGCCATCTTAAATCATTATAACAATCCTCATTCGTTATAACAGTTAACGAATGACCTTCAATTCGTTAAGATTTCCTCATTCGTCACACACATAACAAATTACATTAATTTGTTACCATTAACTTAACGAATTACCTTAACGATTTAACTTAGCGAATTATCTTCATTCCTTACCAATAACTTAACGAATTAACTTAATTCGTTACCTTGATTCATTATCACTAACTTAAGGAATTACCTTAATTCGGTAAATTTTCCATTCGTTAAGTTTCCATAACGAATTGCTACAGTAACATAACGAATTAGGTTGTTAGATCTGAACTGTCACCGGAAAAACGTATTTTACCGGAAAAATCTGTTATCTCGCCGGAAAATTCTGTAACATCACCGGATTCTGCAAATCCAAGCTTCATCCATGGTGAAATCATCAAACACCATAATTAACCATGAAAATCAACACGAACACTCGGATTTTCATTCTGATCACCAATTTATCATCCAATTAACTTAATAACCACTGATTTGATCCAAATATGATCAAACAGTAACAAGCTCTTCCATGGTGGATTCTTCATTACACCATAAATTAACACCAAATTATACTAGTAGATTCATATTACTTTAACTAACACGAATCTACCATCAATTCCATCAATAACACACTAATTTAATCCAGATCTGACCAAAATTTGATGAACACGAAGAACACGAATAAACTCAGATTTAACACTTTAATCGATGCATTGAGAGAAGCCGTCTGCTCTGATACCAATTGCGTGAACCTAATACGATCCAGGATCTAGCCGCTAACCTGAAGCATCAACACGATACGATTACTTTAAATATTACTTTATTGATAAATTGGATGAATACATAATTGAGAGAATAATAACTTATGCAGAGAATAATAACTTAGAACTCTCTCTCACCCTTAATTATGAACATAATCTACATATTTATAGGCCAAAGCCCCATTCGTTAAGTTAGCCTTATTCGTTATATTTTAGCAAAGAATGAGACACCATTCGTTATGCCTTCATAACGAATGGTAATAATTTAACGAATAGCCTAGTTAACTAACGAATGGACCCATTCGCTATACAAACCAAAGAGAGTGGCCATTTTACAATAAATATACAATTTATACTATCTATAACTTATTCGATTGTTACGGACACCAAAACCGTGCACTAACACTTTCTCATTACAATCTCTAATGATATGATGTCTGATTTCAATGTGCTTGGTCTTACAGTATTGGATTGGATTCCTTATAATATACAGTGCAGGAGTATTATCAATGAAAATAGGTGTGTTCAAGAAATTCAAACCATAATCCAGCAATTGGTACTGAATCCAAAGAATTTGTGCACAACAGGTAGATGCAGCAATGTACTCAACTTCAGCAGTTGTGATAGACACTGTAGTTTGTTTCTTGCACTACCAAGCCACTAGCCCGTCACCTAGAAATTGACATCCACCAGATGTAGATTTTCTACTCATATTACAACCATCATAATAACTGTCAGTGTAAGCAATTAGATCAAAGGAATGGTTCTTTGGATACCATATTCCTGGATCAGGATTTCCTTTCATGTATCTAAAGATCCTCTTGATAGCAGTCATATGAGACATCTTAGAACTTGATTGTAATCTTGCACATACATATACAACAAACATATTATCTGGTCTAGAAGCAGTCAGATACATCAGTGAGTCAATCTTTGCTCTATACTCATGCTCATCAACAGTATATTCCATCATCAATCATCTTTTCATGTGTGTCCATTGGAGTTGAAGCAGTCTTGAGATCTTGACACTTGAACTTGTTCAAAATGTCTTGCACATACTTTGACTGACAAATGAATATGTCATCCTTCTTTTTCTAAACTTGCAGACCCAGAAAAAAATTCATTTCACCCATGGAACTCATGAAATATTTTGATTTCATGACCTCTTCAAATTTCAGACGCATCTGTTCATTGGTAGACCCAAAGATGATGTCATCTACATAGACTTGTAGAAGGAGTAAATCTTTTCCTATACTTTTGTATAAAAGGGTCTTATCAATAGCTCCCCTTTGAAAGCCATCAACAAGCATGTGATTTGATAACTCATCATACCAAGCCCTTGGAGCTTGATGTAAACCATATAGAGCTTTGATCAGTTTATAGACTCTATTTTGAAAATCAGGGTCTTCAAAGCCTGGTGGTTGAGCCATATACACATCCTCTTTAATCTTTTCATTAAGAAAGGCAGATTTAACATCCGACTGAAGCACTTTAATATTCTTAGAAGCAGCATAAGCTAGAAAAATTCTTGTAGCTTCTAGCCTTTCTACTGGTGCAAAAACTTCTTTAAAGTCAATTCCTTCCTCTTGTAGGAAGCCTAGTGCAACTAGTTTAGCCATGTTCTGTATAACAATACCTCTCTCATCCCTCTTGTTCCCGAAAACCCATTTGGTACCAATAGCATACTTATCTCTTGGCTTATCTACAAATTCCCACACTTGCAGATACCTGAATTGAGCCAACTCCTCTTGCATTGCTTCTATCCAACTATTGCCTTTTAAAGGTTGAAAAATATTCTTGGGTTCAACTTGGGATAGAAAGAAGAAGTACAAATTGATGTTTGCAGATTCTGATGCACTTCTGGTTACCCTTTCATGGATGTCTCCAATGATGTTTTCATGTGGATGATTTCTCTCAACAAAGGAAGTGTGCAGTATCACATCAGTAGACACATTTGAGTCAAGATTTGTATCATTAAGATCAGGTTCATCAATGATCAATTCTGTAGTTGCATCATGGATTTCAGGATCTTCTTCAGTAAACTTTTGTGAAGAATATGCAACATTATTTCCAATGTTCAAGTTTTGAAACAAAGTTTCAAATCATGCTTCTCTGTTTGCTTGTTCTTGACTCCATTCTTGTTGGTTGCTAGGATCTTCCTCATTCAGTGCATGATCATCTTGAACATCTTGATTGTCTTGAGTAACATGTTCTTGATTTTGATCTTGAACTTGTTCATTTTCAGCATTTGAGGTATTCTTAATAAATCTATATTCAGCTAAGCTATCAATATCGGCGATATATCGGTGCTATATCACCGATATATCGGTTCTCGGCGTCCCAGCAGCGTATCGGTCCAAAATATCGGTTTTAATATTGGAGGCGATATTATCGCCGATAAGTACCGATATATCTGCGATATTTTACTTTGTGTGTATCGGCCATCTCACCGATATATCGGTTGGGCCTGTTATGCGTGCTTTAAAAGCCCATATATATTATATTAAGTTATTAACCCCTAAAATCTTAAATATGAACACCCAACCCAGCTCACCTAAAATCCTAAATATGGTGTATGTATGATTCTCGTGCACAATAAGCCTAGTCACCAAACCTTTTTAATCTATAACATTGTGTTACATATATTATTTTCTAAGAGTATTAATTAGTATTCAGTATTGATACGTTTATATTCACTTTTGAAGCTTTGATGTAACATTAAGTATTAATATTATGAATGTTTTAATGTTATATATATATAACCGATATATCACCGTGAAAAACGATATCTCATGTATCGGTCCTTGACCGATATCCGATATTTTTCCGCATTAACTGCTTAGATATTCAGTCCTTTTACCAGCAACCTTGGACCATAGTTTGTCCAAACCAATTTTCTTTCAGAATTTTCCACATGGACACTTGTCTTGTAAAAAGCTACATCAAAGTCTTCAGGATAAATCTTGAAATACTTGATTAACTTCTCAAGGTCAAATAGCCATGATGCTCCATCCACAGTATTAAACTGATTTTCATTGAATATCACATCAGAGGACTCAATCACACTAAAATGATCTTTAACATAGACTCTATTTGCTTTTAGGTGTGTTGAATATCCAACTAAGAAACAATCCAGATTTTGATTGAAACCTGTTGAGATAGTCCTTGGTATTCAAAAGTAAGCACTTGCAACCAAAAGGTTTGAGAAACTTGATGTAGGAATTTCTTTTGAACAAGATTTCTGTCGGTCCCGAATATTCTCTCACAATTACAATCAAGTCATAACTCACACATTAAATGTGTCAACAAGCGAGTTAATGACGGTTGCTATTTTAGAAAGAAAACCGTTTGTTAAAGGCGGAATCAATAACAAACAAGGTAGTTGCTAAAAGACTAATAACAGGTAACTAACACACAAGAATAACTCAAAAGATTTCCATTCATATAATCTAAATCATACAAACGATAATCGATTTTAGGGTTTCTTATGGAAAGTTATGTCCGTACTATTCTTAGACAGATGTCATTCTCAATAATATTCTTTGAGTAGTCTGTCTATTCCGTCCTTGGAGGCGTGCCCTAAAATATTCTTTTTATAGGCCTGACACCTCTAGACAGCTGTCATTCCTTCTAGAAACCCTAAATAAGTAATACATATTCAAATTACATATTCAAAACTATGCTAAGTGTAAAACAAGTCTTCCGGGTAGGCTGTGTAGAAGTAATCTTCCCCGAGTAGACTTTGTGCTCTGCTTTCGTTGGTAGACTTGGTAACCTTGAAGTGTGTTCGGGAATAGTTTCCAGGTAGACTTTTAACTTTCACCGGGTAGGCTTCAATTTTCTTGATCTTATAGACTTTGCCCGGAATGATCTTACGAGCAACCTTGTTCTTCCATGGCCCCTTAACTCCTTGCTATAAATAGCTTAATAGCAAAGTGTGCCCGGTAGCACTGTACTCTGCTAGAGTTAAACCCTGCCCTATGTTACTTGGAATATATCATTTCTTTCATCAAGCTTACTCGGACCACTGTTATTAATGAATACCTTTCCCGGTCTTCCAATTACTTGATTTCATGAGCTTGGTTAGCCAAGAGCTTACCCAGGGTAAACCTTACTCGGCTATGAAGAACAAACTTGCTAGATATAGTGAACCCTGCCCGGGTATACACTAATTGGTGAACCTTTCTCGGGTATTCACTAACTTGTGAACCTTGCTCGGGTATTCACTAACTAGTGAACCTTGCTCAGATATGCACTAAAGAAGATTTCTTGAAGATAACTTTGCCCGGTAGGCAAAATATCATGCCTGGCTAAGTAAAACCTTGCTCGGATATCTCAGGTGTGCCTGGTTCCATACTTAACGATTTCTGAGGAGGTTGAGAAGATTCCAATATTCCTTATGATCATTTTTTTAGGTCAAATCTTGACTCAACAATCTCCCCCTTGATTGGAACACCTCAGCTGTCCCAAAACACTTCTACATTTACTTACACATAGTTAAAAATACACATCAAATCAAAATTAAATTTTACATATTCAAAAATATAAACAATTACATATTCAGAATTTTGTCCGAAGACATTACATATCAAAGCCTCTAAATAAAATCTTCATCTTCTTGAGGCATTGTGGACTACCTGTCGTCTATTGACCGTCACTGTTGCTGCTCTTTGCTGGAAGATAGAAAGGATAAATTCAGTTTCAACATCATGAAACTCTGGTGCTTCTTCGTTGTTCTGTCTTGAAGTGGATGCATCATTGTTTTACATGTTCAATCTTTCAAATAAATCTTGAAACCTTGCTTTTGTTACAACTTCTTCTTCATTTGTTTGGTTGCTTGGGTTTCCTTCATCCTGAACTTGATCATTCTGCACTTCTTGAGTGTCTTGATTGACATCTGCATGATCTTGTTCTGGACTGTGATTGTTCTCTTGATCAATGTCTTGAACTTGTTCAACAATATCACTTGAGGGATCCTTTATAAATGTATACTCCTTTTCTTTACTAGCAACTTTCTTCCATTACTTTTCTAAGTCCAATGTTTTCTTCTTTTTCTCTTCAATCACACTGGTTTTGTAGAATGAGTCATCAAAGTCTTCAGGATAAATCTTGAAAGACCTTATCAATTTCTCATGATCAAATAGCCATGCTGCACCATCAACTGTGTTGAACTGATTTTCATTAAAGATAATTTCAGATGATTCAATAACACTCAAATGGTCTTTCACATATACTCTGTATGATTTTGAGTGTGTAGAATAACCAACAAAGAAGCACTCCAAGGATTTTGTTTGAAACTTGTTCAAGTAGTCCCTGGTGTTCAGAAGAAAACATTTACATCCAAAAGTCTTAAAAAACTTGATGTAAGGCTTACTATTATAGAATATTTCATATGGTGTCTTGTTATGCCTTTTGTTGATAAGTACCATATTCTGAACATAGCAGGCAGTATTAATGGATTCAGCCCAAAATATAACTGGTAGATTTGCATCTGCTAGCATGGTTCTGGCAGCTTCAATAAGTGTCCTGTTTCTTCTTTCTGCAACACCATTCTGTTCAGGAGTTCTAGGAGCTGAGAATTGTTGAAATATTCCCTTTTCTGTACAAAATTCGTCCATGACTCCCATTTTTGAACTCAATACCATTATCACTTCTCATCATTTTAACCTTCTTATTCACTTTGTTCTCAATATCTTTTCTTTCCTATACTTGGCACACTCACAGGATCAAAAAGATCCATGTGAAGCAATTAGTGCCTGATCAATTGAGTTGATGAGCTTTGTCTTATGAGAAGATTTGTGCTGCTTGCCTTTCTGGCATGAACTACAATGATCTTCCAATTTGAACTCTCTTGTAGGTAAGCCAATTACATGCTCACCTTTCACAAGTTTGTTCATGTTCTTCAGATTCACATGACATAATTTCCTGTGCCACAGTTTTGACTCATTTTCAATGTATTTGGAAACAAAACATGTACCACCCCTTGAAACAGCTTCTTTCATATTAAGCTCATATAGGTTGCCATTTCTTGGGGCCATCATCATAATCATTTCAGGTGAGATTACAAATTCAGGTTTTAAGATGAAACAGTGTGAGTAATAAAACCAACTTTGTAACCCTTATCACACATTTGTGATATGCTTAGCAGATTATACTAGATACCTTCAACGTGAAACACATTATCAAATGAAACCTTTCCATTTGTTAAAATTCTTTTTTCCAACTATCTTTCCACCATTCTCATCACTTCCAAATGCCACTGGCCCTTCAAACTTCTCTTCATAGTTGACAAGTGACCTTTTATCACAAGTCATGTGCCTAGAACATCCACTGTCCAAATACCATACTTCATTTACTGTAGTGTATTGTTCCTGCACAATACAAAGAAAGTGATTAGTTTGATGATGAGGTGCAAGTTACTTCAACTTGCAAATCATCAGTTTCAATTTTAACTGCAGCTTTGGGAGTGAGTGTTCTAGGTTCAGGATCTTCATATGTTAACTCAAGATTATCAGAATTGTCAGTTTCAAAACCACACTCTCTTAGAGTTTTCGCAAATGAAGTTGTGTTCTTGAATTCATCAGATGCATTGTCAGCTTCTTGCACAACATAATCTTTCTTTTCTGAATAATTTCTTACATCATCAACCTTTTCCACTTTAGTTTCACTCTTTGGTTTCCAAAGAAAACATTGAGGTTCATAACCATGTTTCAAAAGATATTTTTCATCACCATTGAGTTCAGTTGGTTTCTTTCTAGGGAATATACCCCTGTTTCTTGTTTTCTCACTTCTTGGTGATCCTTGAGAATCATCAGGCTTCATAGATTGTGTATCCTTATTGGGGATAATTCTCAAGGGCTGAACACTCTTTTTCACAACCTTCTCAGACTTCTTAGGAGACATGCTTCTTCTTGATGATTTAGTCATAGGTTTCTTTGTCTTGACTTTAGTATTCTTTTCTTTTCTTGTCTCCTTAGCTAATTTCAAACTATATTTACTTATGGTTTCATTTCCAACCACCTTTCCTTTTCCCAGGTATGCATCGTACTTTTGCTTGTACAAAACAAAGTCTTGTCCCTACTTTGTTTCATCTGGGACATGAAAGGGTTTGAATTTGAATCTCTCATTACATGAGTCAGTGTGATGACCATATTCATCACATTTCTTACACCAAACCTTTCCCTTGTATTTTTCATGTTCAATTCCTTTCTTGAACCTTTCACTTGGTTTAGGTGCTTTGACTCCAAGAGTCTTCTGATTCGTCAAGCCATCAAAATCAATTGAGAAGGGTACAAACTCCTCAATCTTGATGTCTTGTCTTTCAGTTTTGCTTTTGACAAATACAATATTCTCTATAATCATTGGTTCTTCATCAGTACTTTCTTTATATCTTGACTGCCTCTTCTCATATTCTTCCAAAGTCTCCACTTCTCCAATATCAAGCACCTCATGACTAGAAAAGACTGGATAAACAGGGATAAAGTTTTCAACATCAACAGTCTTAGTCATCTTTTTCTTGTTGTTTTGTTTTATTCTTTCCAACACAGCCTTGCTTGGAGGCCTCACTGCATTGTAGCTTATCTTCTTTCTATCACAAATGTCAAATGACACATGCTCTCTTTTCATTCTTTCAATCTGCTTCTTTATTCTTGGTGTGACAGGTGGATATAATGGAAGTTTGTCAATTGATTCTGGTTTCTTTAATCTTCTACCTCTATCAGCAGCCTTGATTTCTTCCTCAGTGATCTGATCACTTAGATCACTTAAATCATCTTCATTTAAATCTTCAGTATCAAAATCATCTTCTGAAACTTTCACTCCAATGGATTTTTCTTCTTTCACTTCTTCTTTGATCACAAACTCTCCTTCATTCACCTCAACATTCTTGTAGAGATCAACAAATTCTTCTTTATCTTCAAACACTTCTCTGAACTGCTGGAGATAACTATCTCTTTTCTCTTTGTAAACTTTTGGCATAAAATTGTTGTTGAATGGTGGTGGAACTTCCGTGTACTTGTCTTTCTCTTTTACTTGATTCAGAATACCACAGATGTTTCCGGTGGAAACCAAGTTTTTCAAAAATTCATTCTCAACTTGCAATTTTGTATTATGCACCTTTTCCTCAACAATCATCTTTTTCAGTCCATCTATCTCAGTGATGTATCTTGTTTGAGCTCTGTAACTGATCATACAATCATCTTCCAAACTCTTTATCTTTTCTTCATTAATCAGTTCACTTGCCATATACCTATTAATGATACTTTGTTTCCTAAAACACTCACCCTTCAGCTTGCCTACTTTTATAGTTAACTCATTTATAGTTTCATGTAAATCAACTGTAGGAGCAGAGTGTATCTAAGATGATGTTCCAACCTCTTTCTCAATTAAAGCCATAAGTGCAACATTTGCCCTCTTGATACAGATGTTTCCGGTGGAAACCAACTTTTTCAAAAATTCATTCTCAACTTGCAATTTTGTATTATGCACCTTTTCCTCAACAATCATCTTTTTCAGTCCATCTATCTCAGTGATGTATCTTGTTTGAGCTCTGTAACTGATCATACAATCATCTTCCAAACTCTTTATCTTTTCTTCATTAATCAGTTCACTTGCCATATACCTATTAATGATACTTTGTTTCCTAAAACACTCACCCTTCAGCTTGCCTACTTTTATAGTTAACTCATTTATAGTTTCATGTAAATCAACTGTAGGAGCAGAGTGTATCTAAGATGATGTTCCAACCTCTTTCTCAATTAAAGCCATAAGTGCAACATTTGCCCTCTTGATGTCATCAGCAATGTCCTCTTCATGATTGCTCCAATCAAAATCACCCTCATGCTGTGCAGCCAAAGCTACATTCCCTTGATTTCTTGGTTGATTTTGATTGTTTCTGTTTTGGTTAGTCGGAGCGGTTTGAAGGTTTTGGTTGTTATTTCTTTGAAAATTTTGAGTCTGAGGTACAATTTGTTGATTGTTGACTGGAGGTTGTGGGTAATTATTGAAGTTGGGATTATAGTTGTTGTTTGGATTGTAGTTGTTGTAACTGTTGGGATTGTTGTTGAAATTGTTGTTTCTTTGCTGGTTTTGTTGGTACTGTTGCTGCTGATTTCTTGGTTGGTTCTGGAATTGGTTCATCTAAAAGTTTCTTGGCATGTTGCATTCTCTGGCAAAATGACCTGGTTGTTGGCAGTTATAGCAGATGGCTTTTGACTTATCAAAGCCAATTCTCTCATTTGGCCCTGATAGAAGTGATCTACCAGTCCTGTTGTATAATCTCTTGCTTCTAAGAGCCAACATAGCAGCTTGCCATTTCAAGTCCATGTCCTCCAAATCATCAGCAACTATTTGCTCTAAATCATCTTGAACAATGCTGGTATGAATCATGTCCTTCTCCACAAAAGCATTATAAGACTCAGTGAACATTGAGAGTAATCCATGGTAGTCAGACCCATGATTTCCATTTCCTCCAATAAAAGGTGTATGTCACTTGCCATTGAGGCTGAATCACTGTCTTCTAAGAGTTGGACATTGAACCTTGATTGGTTTTGGGAGTTGCTTGAACTGCCACCAACAAAAGCTTTAGGTGTATCAACACCATGTTCATTTGGTTACTCTATGATGGGAATCTGTTGTTGGTTTTTGGTTGACATATTTCCCATTGGTGTAATGAGAGCATTGATCACCTGGAAACATGGCTTCTCTTCTTTGATCATTTAGTTCTTAATCATATCAATTTCAGCAGCCTGAAGGAAGCATACTACATCATCCACTTTCAAGTCATTGAAGTTGGGCTTTTGAAGGATGAATTTGCATGCAGTGTACCATTCCTTCGGCATTGAGTTGAGCAACTTGGTGTTCAAATCAAAATCAGTAATTACATAAACAGTTGTTCTCAACTCATTCACAATAGCCAGGAATCTCTCCAGGATTGACTTCAATCTTTCCCCTTCCTTGTACTTGAATCTTTCCAGTTGCTGCTTCAATCTCTGTTTCTTAATGTTTTTCAATTCAATGTTCCCTTCATACATTTCAAGAATTGCATCATACATTGCTTTGGCAGTTGTATGATGTGCAACTTTGGTTAGTATTTCCCATGACAGTCCTAGCTTGATCATAGCTAAGGCCCTGTCATCCACCTTCCTCAATCTTTTACGCACAGCAGCAGTTGCATTTTCATTTGCACATTTAGTATTATCCTGTGGACCATTCTTAATCGAATTCCACATATCCACATCATTATAGCAAAAGGCTGCTTCAAATAAGACTTTCCATTTTGTGAAATTTTCCTGTCCATAAAGTCTAGGAGTCTTATTAGTAGAAACCTCTTGTTCTTCGTAACCAGACATTTTGAAAGCCAAAATCAGTTAATTAGATAAAAAATAAAGTTTGAAAATTATCAGATATGAGAACCGGATCTTCAGATCTGATGTTTCTGGTTCGATTAGAGCAAGATTAAGTAATAAAGATGTAAAAGTGTTAACTGAAATAAGTAAAAGAATAGACCGGTAATATGCAGATCTGGATGGAAATGAAGAACAGAGCAGCTGATGTCACTCTTCAATGAAACAGTGTTATGCCTACGTCATTGTTCTTCAACAGATCTTCAATTAGCAACTAATTCTTTACCCAAATCAGCAACAACAAGCTCTGATACCACTTGTCGGTCCCGAATATTCACTCACAATCACAATCAAGTCATAACTCACACATTAAATGTGTCGACAAGCGAGTTAATGACGGTTTCTATTTTAGGGAAGAAAACCGTTTGTTAAAGGCGGAATCAATAACAAACAAGGTAGTTGCTAAAAGACTAATAACAGGTAACTAACACACAAGAATCACTCAAAAGATTTCCATTCATATAATATAAATCATACAAACGATAATCGATTTTAGGGTTTCTTATGGAAAGTTATGTCCGTACTATTCTTAGACAGCCGTCACTCTCAATAATATTCTTTGAGTAGTCTGTCTATTCCGTCCTTGGAGGCGTGCCCTAAAATATTCCTTTTATAGGCCTGACACCTCCAGACAACTGTCATTCCTTCTAGAAACCCTAAATAAATAACACATATTCAAATTACATATTCAAAACTATGTTAAGTGTAAAACAAGTCTTCCGGGTAGGCTATGTAGAAGTAATCTTCCCCGAGTAGACTTTGTGCTCTGCCTTCCTTGGTAGACTTGGTAACCTAGAAGTGTGTTCCGGAACAGTTTTCGGGTAGACTTTTAACTTTCACCGGGTAGACTTCAATCTTCTTGATCTTATAAGACTTTTCCCGGAAAGATATTACGAGCAACATTGTTCTTCCATGGTCCTTTATCTCGTCCCTATAAATAGCTTATTAGCAACGTGTGCCCGGTAGCACTATACTCGGCTAGAGTTAAACCCTGCCCGATTTTACTTGGAATATATCATTGCTTACATCAAGCTTACTCGGACCACTGTTATTAATGAATACCTTGCCCGGTCTTCCAATCACTTGGTTTCATGAGCTTGGTTAGCCAAGGTCTTACCCGGAGTAAACCTTACTCGGCTATGTTGAACAAACTTGCTAGATTTAGTGAACCTTGCTCGGGTATTCACTAACTAGTGAACCTTGCTCGGGTATTCACTAACTAGTGAACCTTGCTCGGATATGCACTAAAGAAGATTTCTTGAAGATAACCTTGCCCGGTAGGCAAAATATCATGCCCGGCTAAGTAAAACCTTGCTCGAATGTCTCAGGTGTGCCCGTTTCCATACTTAGCGATTTCTGAGGAGGTTGAGAAGATTCCAATCTTCCTTATGATCATTTTTTAGGTTAAATCTTGACTCAACAATTTCATAAGGAGTCTCTTCATGACTTTTGTTGAGAAGTACCCTGTTTTGAACATAGCAGGCTGTGTTGATTGCTTCTGCCCAAAAAGTAACAGGCAAGTAAGTATTTTCTAACATGGTTCTTGCAGCTTCAATGAGTGTTCTGTTTCTTCTTTCAACTACACCATTTTGTTAAGGAGTTCTAGGGGCACTGAATTGTTGTAGTATTCCTTTTGAACTGCAAAATTCATCCATTACCCCATTTTTGAACTCAGTTCCATTGTCACTTCTCATAACCTTCACCCTTATATCCAACTGATTCTCAATCCTTGTTACACAATTTTTGATAAGTTCAGCAGCCTCATCTTTGGTATTTAGAAAATAAACCCATGTGTATCTTGAAAAGTCATCAATTATCACTAACCAATACCTCTTCTTTCCTATACTAGGAACAATCACAAGACCAAAAAGATCAATATGAAGCAATTCCAGTATATTTTCAATTGAGTTCACCAGTTTTGCTTTGTGTGAGGACTTATGCTGCTTACCCTTTTGACATGAAATGCATTTGTCATATAGCTTGAACTCTCTTGTAGGTAAACCAATTACACCTCACCCTTAACAAGTTTGTTCATGTTCTTTAGATTAACATGACAAAGCTTTTTGTGCCACAATTTGGTCTCATTTTCAGTGGCTTTTGTAATAAAACATATTACCATTCATAGGAGCCATCATCATAATCATATATGGAGGAATCACAAATTCAGGTTTGAGGATGAAACAATGAGAATCATTAAATTCAAACTTATAACCCTTATCACACATTTAGAGATGCTTTTAAAGTTATATTACAATCCTTCCACATAAAAGACATTATCAAATGACACTTTGCCATTTGTCAGAATACCTTTACCCACTATCTTACCTCCATTTTCATCACTTCCAAATGCAACAGGGCCTTCAAATTTTTCTTCACAGTTAACTAAAGACCTCTTATTAAATGTCATATGCCTAGAACATCCACTGTCCATGTACATCATTGATAGGTGTGGACTGTTCCTGCATAAATCAAACATAATTGATTAGTTAGATAATGAAATACAAGCATCATCAGCTTGCAAATCATCAGTAACAATGACAGTTGTTGCATTTGAATTGGGAATAGGTTTAGGGTCCTCATAGACAATTTCACAAGAGTCAGAATCATCTGATTCATATCCAGTTTCATAAGATCTTTTCACATATAGGACAATACTTTTGCATTTTTCAACCACATAATCTATTTCAATTGTTTCAAAAGTCACATGTGTCTTCCTTGACACTTGATTCTCAATCCTAGGTTTCCAAAGAAAACCTTGGGGCTCAAATCGATGTTTCAGCAAAAATTTTCATCTCAATTTAATTCCCTTGACTTCTTTCTCCTAACCATCTCCTTCTTCTTAACATCCTTTACTTTAATTTCTTTTGGCTTCTCATTATCAACTGATTTGTCTTTCTTAACAGCCTTAACATGATTTATTCTGATTGGTTGTTTTAATTTTGGAGCCTTCACCTCTTCTAAAACAGTCTTCTCTTTCTTAACAACAATCTCCCTTATCTTGACTACTTCAGTTCCTCCATCAGCCTCAACAATTGGCTTCTTCCTTTTTCCCAAGTACTCATCATACTTCTTATACAGACCAAAATCTTGCCCATACTTGGTTTCATTTGGAACATGAACTGGTTTGAAGGTAAACCTTTCATGGCAAGAATCAGTGTGATGACCATATTTGCACCAAACTTTTCCTTTGAAGCTCTCACTTGACTTTCCATTCTTGAATCTTTCACTTGGTCATGAGGGATCAATACCAATTGTTCTCTGAGTTTTGAGACCATCAAAGTCAGTTGAGAATGACACAAATTCTTCAATTTTGATGTCTTGTCTTTCAACTTTGCTCTTCACAAAAGTTATTCTTTCCAAATTGATTGGCTGATCATCAACACTTCCTCTGAATCTTACTTGTCATATTTCATACTCTTCCATTGTTTCAACTTCACAAATATCAAACAAATCTTGGCTTGAAAATACAGGGTAAACTGGAATAAATTGTTCACTTGTAACAGTTTCTTCATTCTTCTTCTTGTCATTAACCTTTTTCTTCTTCAGACCTTCTTTACTTGGTGGCTTAACTACATTGTAGTTAAACTTTGATCCCTTTGATACTCCACATATGTTAAACGACACATGTTCCCTTCTCATCTATTCATGATGTTTTCTCATTTTGGGTGTGATCTTTGGTAACATAGGGATCTTTCTTGGTGGACTTGACTTGCCACTTATTTCATCTTTTGAACCACTTTCAACTGAGCATTGATTACTTGAATCACTCAAATCATCTATGTTCAATCAATATTCATCAAAGTTATCCTCTGAGACTTGAATACCAACAGAAGTTTCATCATTATTCTTCTTCTTCACCACAAACTCACCTTATTCACCTACTCCTACCATCTTGTAATTTTTAAGGAATTCTTCTTTATCATTGAATACATCTCTAAACTGATTAAGATATGCATTTCTCTTTTCCTTGTCAACCTTCAATAAATAGTTGTCATTGAAAGGTGGAGGAACTACCTTATATTTGTCTTCTTCATTGATTTTGTTAAGCTCTCCATAGATGTTTCCAGTTGAAACTAGATTTTTCACGAAGTCATTTTCAACCTGAAGTGTGGTGTTCTTCACTTACTCTTCAATAACCATCTTCTTCAACCCATCAATCTCAGTCACATACCTAGACTATTTTCTATAACTGTCCATGCAGTCTTGCTCAAGGCTTTTGATTCTTTCTTCATAGGTCATGTCATTGGCCTCATACACATTAATCATGCTTTGCTTCTTGAAGCATTCACTTTGAAGCTTACCAACTGTCATTTTTAGTGATTCAATCATTTAAAGCAATTCAAGTTTTGAGTTTGAATGTACCTGAGATGTGGATGATTCGGCTTCATTTTCATTTTTGGCCATAAATGCGACATTTGCCATTTCAATTTCATTTGCATGATCACTCTAATCAAAGTCTCCTTGTTGCTGTTGAGCAGTCACTGCTGCAGTGCCTTGATTCCTTGGTGGATTATTGACATTATTTCTGTTGTTGTTTGTAGGAGCTTGTTGAGGATTCTGATTGTTGTTTCTTTGATAATTCTGGTTTTGGGGAATAAGTTGCTGATGATTCTGAGTTTGTTGGTTGTTGTAGTTGTTGTTGAAGTTGTTGTTGTTGTTGAAGTTTCTTTGTTGACCTTGAGTATGATTCTGATACTAGTTCTGATTTCTGGGCTGGTACTACTGACCTTGATTGTTGTTAAATTTCCTAGGTTGATTACATTTCCTAGCAAAGTAACAAGGTGACTGACAATTGTAGAAGATAGACTTGGATTTGTCAAATCCAGTTATATCATTTGGTCTTGAAACCAATGATCTTCCAGTCTTGTTGTAAAGTCTCTTGCTTCTCAGTGCCAACATTACAGCCTGCCACTTTAGATCCATGTCCTCTAGATCATCGGCATCAATTTGCTCAAGATCATCTTGAATAAAACTAGTGTGGATCATGTTCTTGGTAACAAATGCATTATAAGAATCAGTGAACATAGAGAACAAGGCTTGATATTCATTTCCATGACCAACATTACAACCCCCATATAGTGCATGCCCACTGGCCATAGATGATGAGTCATTGTCATTAATCAATTGGACATTGAATCTGGATTGTCCACCTTGACTGTTTGAACTGCCAGAAACAATACTTCTTGGGGTATCTACACCATGCTCAATAGGTTCGTCAATAATGGGAATTTGTTGTTGATTCTTGGCTGATAAGTTTCCCATAGGTGCAATGAGTGCATTGGTCACTTGGAAACAAGGTCTATCTTCCTTGATCATTTCATTTTCAATCATTTCAATTTCTGCTACTTGCAGGAAGCAAATCACATCATCCAACTTAACTTCTGAAAAGTTTGGTTTCTACCTTATGAAATTGCTGGCAGTATACCATTCTTTTGACAAAGATGAAAGCAAATTTGTATTCAAATTAGAATCAGTGACAACATTATCAGTAGTCAGGAATCATTCCAAGACAGACTTCAGTCTTTCACCATCTTTAAACTTGAATCTGTCAAGTTGTTGCTTCAATCTTTCTTTCTTGATGTTCTTTAAATCTGTATTGCCTTCAAACATCTCCAACAAAGCATCATACATGGCTTTAGCTATTGTATGGTGAGCAACTTTTGTCAGAATTTCCTAAGACAAACCCAACTTTAGCATGGCTAAGGTTCTGTCATCAACCTTTTTCATTCTAGCTTCAACCACCGGATTGTTGTTTGTTCCATACGCCACATAGGGTCCATTCTTGATCGTAGTCCACATCTCTACATCGTTGTAACAGACAGCTGCTTCGAAACGCACTTTCCATTTAATATAGTTCTCCTGTCCGTACAACCTTGGAATTTTGTTAGTACACACCTCTTGCTTGTCATATCCAGACATCTTTTTGATATTCTTATAAGATATTTTTAAACAATAAAGAAAAACTTAACAAATACTTAAATAAAAACTCAAATACTCTTATGAAAATAATCAGATCTGTGGATGAAATCCTCAGATTTGATATATCTGGACAGATTAGAGTAAGATTAATAACAAAGAAATGAAGATATTAGAGAGAAAACAATTTTAAACCTCAAAGAAATTGTAAATCTGAGAAATGAAAAACAGGACAGCTGACGTCATTCTTCATTTTCAAATAAGCAATAATCAACAGTAATCAGCAACAGTTCTTTACCAAAATAGCGAAACAGGCTCTGATACCACTTGTCGGTCCCGAATATATCGCTCAATCACTCAATATCTCACTATCGTAACCCACACATATAGTGTCGACAAGAAGGTTAACGACTTGCTAATTTAGGAAAGAACAATAGAGTATTAATAGTGGAAACACTAATACACAAAATGTTTCTTACTAGACATAAAGGTAACAAACACACATTGTAACTCAAAATATTCCTATTAGAATAATGTCAGAAACAATCGAAAAGCAATTAGGGTTTCATAATTGAATGTTTAAATTTTAGGCTGATTTCCGTATAGGAATATGTCAGGTGTCAAATCACAGTCAGGTGTAAGGTCTAGGTGTGTTATAGGCGTACCCTGACATTCCAGATATATCTAGGTGTGTTATAGGCCCTAAATATTCCTTTTATAGGTGTAGGTGTGTTATAGGTGTAAGGTTTAGGTGTGTTATAGGCGTGCCCTAACATTCCAGATATATCTATGTGTGTTATAGGCCCTAAATATTCCTTTTATAGGCCTGCCCTGACATTCCATATTTGGAAACCCTAATCATTCGTACATAATTAAAGCTATTACAATAAATGCTAAGTGTAAAACAGGTATTCGGGCAAGCTTTGCAGCATGAATCTTTGTCGAGCAGACCTGGTAACCATGAAGTGTGTTGGGAAACAGTTCTCCAGGCAGACTTTACTTAGAATATTTTCCTTAGAATATATTCACCTAGCAGACTTCAATCCTCTGGACCATATCAAACTTTACTCGATATAGTCCCACTAGAGAACTTGTCTTCAGGACTCCCTTCAACCCTTTGTTAGTATTAACTTATTAAGAAAATTAAAGTGTGCTGGTAACACTATAGGTTTGCTAGGAGTTGAACCTTGCTCGGCAGAAGTCTTTAAGTTGTTTCTTGATCAACTTCCTTCAACCTTACTGGGACCACTGTTTATTAAGAATAAACCTTGCTAGATTTGGTTTTAGCTTGGTTTTAGCCAAGAAGAGTTTGCTAGAAAACAAACCTTGCTAGACTAGAAGAACATCCTTGCTAGACAAAGTGAACCTTGCTCGGTTGAAAACATAAGGAATTCTAGAAGATAACCTTACTAGGAAAGCAAAATACCTTGCAAGGACAAGTAAAAGCTTGCTGGGAAGCTTGAGCTTGCTCGGTTTCCTTACTTAGCAGTTTTCAGAGAGAGGTTGAGAAGTTTCCAATCTTCCTTTGATCTTTTCACGTCCCAACAAATCTTGAAGTGCCATAGGGACACTTATTATTTCAACATGAGATAAAAAACAGGTGTATTGAGTGATACTCATGATTTTCGAAGCATGCATATCCGCGTATGCACATAATACATTATCTACGCATACGTTAGCAACTTATTTTCGTGTGCGAACACCGTCATTCATATTTCCCAGATAATGATTCAAATAAATTCGAAAGGTCGGATTTTCAGGAACTACAATGTTTTCTTGTAGATTGGTGACGTTTTCTTCAGCCGATTAATCAATAAATGGTTGCGAAGAATCTCCAACATGTAACTCAGGAACATCTTGAGTTTCAGCCAATGGAGGGGAAGAAGAATCTTCAAAGTTGGCATCGTCTTAAGAAAGAGAAACATCATATCATGTCTCAGGTTGAGTATGTACCATGTCATCGTCATAAATACAAGACCTTGGTATGGAAAACATTTGTTCTTCCAAATATGCACGAACAAAGTCTTCAGTTGTTACCTCAACAGGCGGAATAAATGACTTAAATAAACCCTCATAATCGAGCATCCAATCTGGTTACTTGCCAGCAGGTGGTGTAGTGTATCTTTGACAATCAACATGATAGCATTCTTCTACACATCCAGAAGAAAATATAAAGACACTCTTATTGGGTGATTCGTAACCAAGAAAGTTACCTTCAATCGCCTTTTCGTCAAATTTACCCACCTCACATTTAAGCATAGTGCAAGGACATCTAAAAGGTTCAAGAAACTGAAGGTTCAGCCTACGACTATTAAGCAACTCATAACTTGTTTTCTTGAGATTTTTAACTGTTAGAACACGATTCAATGTATCCGCCAACGTTGTTCCAGAATTGGACGGGAAGCTTACAATCCGCCAACGTTGTTCTTGCCGCTTTAACCACTCTGTTGTGGCTCATACGAAGCACTTCATTCCCGATGAATTCCCTTTTGAATAGAGAAAAATTCTAACACATTATTCTTGAGCTCCGTGCCGTTATCACTTCAAATACATCTCACTTTATGTTTGTAAAGTGATTTGATATTGGTGATCGAATTATGTACAAGAATTGGTGTTGGATCCTTCGTACTCATAAATAACACCCATGAGAATCTAGAGTAGTCGTCGGTAAGGAATAAGCAGTACAAATCTCTAGAAATTCTCGAAGGATTCATTGGACCGAACAAATCCATATGAAGACGTTCCAAAGGAGTATCAATGGAATTGATCTGCTTCAACGGGTGTGATTTCTTCTTCTGTTTTCCTTTCTTACATGCATCACAGTGATTAGTCAATTTGAAATGTTCAATGAATCACCGTCTAATAAATCATTCGCCATTAAGTGATTCATCGTGCGAATGTGGATTTGACCAATACGCCTGTGCCACAAGATTGAGTCTTTCTTGGTTGATTTCGAGACAAAACACATTTTAGTTGACAGAGAAGACGATAATTTAGAACCCATATCAAGTACCTAAATATCATTCGATGGAGTAGATCTCATGACAACCATTCTTAAAGAATTACGAAACGCGGTTTAAGGATAACATATTCCTTGTCTATGAATCAAGTGGTAATCTTTTTGTCATAACTCTGTGACACGCTCAACAGATTATGATTCGCTTTATCACAATTATTAACACGCTCAAATGTAATACAACCATTTGAGACTTCTCCCTCTTTCGTTATCATCCCACCTTGATTACCAGCAAACACTACATATCCCCTTTGAATGTTTTTAACATTTGAAAGAAGATCAAGGTTGCCAGTGATGTGTTGAGAACATCAACTATCCACAATACATTTATTGCCTGAAATAGTCATGGATGTACTCTACACAACATGGTAAATAATTAGTTCAAAAAGGCTTCCCAGGCCTCAATCTTGGGCTCCTCTTTTGTTTCTTTTTCATGATTAATAATCTTAGGCTTCACTTGTGATTGATTTACTTGAGTGTAAGTAATGGGTTTCCCTTATTTTCTTCTAAGATGATCATTCTTAATCACATTTGTGTCCTTGTTATTACAAATCGGTTTAACAGGGTTAAACGATTTGTTTTTCACATTAGAATCACTTACATTAACATGAACCACCTTTCGTGGATTAACATCATAAAACATAATGTGAGTGTCATCAAGCTGTCTTGAGGTGGTTGTCTTTTCATATTTTTCTTAACCACGGGAACCTTAGGTAGTTGTTCCTTGATTAAAGATTTTTTAGACACTTTTGACCCCAAATCCACATTGTCGTGCAACGTGACCACGTTCACCACATGAGAAGCAAGTTCTCATATCCACAAAAGTGTGTGGTGGATCGACAACATTATGTGAAACCTTAGGTAGAATAGATGCAACCGTTACTTTAGAATCATCAAATTTATTAGAACGTTTTTTTTTTTTTTTTTTTTTTTTTTTTTTTTTTTTTGTAAAATTCAAGATTAGAACAATATGAAAAACTTTGAGGTGTATCCATTCCAATTGAACTTACAAATTTCACTTGATGGTTCACTTTTGACTTAGAAACCGTTTTTTAATCAGTTTGGACTTTTCAAAATGTAACATCCCATTTTCTGATTTCGGTTAATAAGTGAAAGTATGAGTTATTATGAGTCCGGCTAGTGTTGGGTTAAATGGAATTGGTTTATGGACTTGGGTTATGAAAGAAAGAGGAAAAGACCATGGGCTTAAGCCCGTGATCCATAATTATATAAACCATTAATCACCCATTTAATTCATTTTACACATATTCCATACACCTCCCAAAAAACACACTTAAGCTCTCTCTCTCTAGCTTATCCCTCTCTAGCTGAAATCACCAAGGAAAAACCGATCCCGATCCAAGGTAATAATAGTATGATATTGTATGAGCATAAACCCGTTAGATATAGTCACGAAACGATGAGCCGACACCGTTAAACCATTAATGTCACGATATCCGTGTAGAATTGGGTATAAACCGAACCTAAGATGAGCTTAGGGATCACCCTAGCTCAGATCTGGATCGAACGGGACGAAAAACGATGAAAAACTCGTTTGTCCAGCGAATCTGCGGTTTTCCGGTTTCCGGCGCCGAAAAAGTTAATACGAGGTAAAAGATGTCGGGGTCTGTTAGCGAATTAGAGGTAATTCGTTAACGGGGAGTTAACGAATTAGAAGCATTTCGTCAAGCGATTCGTTAAGTAAAGCAACGAACTAGCTTCAATTCGTGTTCAATTCGTTAGGGGAAAAGATAACGAATTACTCTTAATTCGTTATAGTCATTCGTTAAAGGTAATAACGAATTGGAAGATCCAATTCGTTACATGGACTAAATCGCTACATGAACCGATTCGTCAAAGGACAAGTTCGTTATGAACCCAATTCGTTAAGAACCAAGTAACGAACCAGAATAAGGAATCAGCTAACGAACTAGATCATGAAGGATAACGAATTAGTTAACGAATCGGGCTTAAATCGTTAGGGCAAATGAGTTAGCGAATTAGAAAATGATTCAAAATTCTAATGAAAAATGTGATAAGACAGTTAATGGAAATAAATTTTTCCAGGTCAGCGCGACCCCAGCCAGGGGCTTTGCCCCTTGGACCCTACTAGGGGTTGCCGCCCCTAGATCCCGCTGCCAGGGGCGCTGCCCCCGAACCCCCATTCGTTGAGGGTTATAACTAGACTAGAAAAGCGATGTGAGTGGTGATAGTTAATTGATACGTGTAATTGTTATACAGTTAGTCGAGCACAACTACCGAAAGGAATAACAATTAACGGTGAACGTAATCGAGTTCAGGTGAGTTTCTAGCCCCACATCCTTGTTAAGTTTTCGGGGCTTTGTGCATACTTGACGTGATAGTTAATAGACTTACCTTAGGTGATAAGTGTATGCCTTGTATGATTTATGTATGATGATTGCTTGACGGTGTGTGAACGATCTTCGGATATTCACGTGCCGTCAAGTGGTAGTTAAAGGTATGATTGATATGTGTGAGGTATGAATGATGTATGTATGAATATATATGATGTATGAACAATGTATGTATGATATGTTGATGTTACGTGAACGCTCTTCGGAGATTGCACATACTGTCAATGAAAGTATGTAAATGACAGGTATGTTATAGTAGTACGAATGTAGGGAACCGACCCTAATAATATCGGCGAATGAAGGAACCGACCCTAATAGTATCGGCGAATGTAGGGAACCAACCCTAATAATATCGGCGAAGGTTATAGAGCGGAATGCTCTTTAAAACGTATATGTATGAATGAAAGTATGTATGTAAGTATGAAAAAAGAATGAAAGTACGTATGTATGTAAGTATGTAAGTAATTATGAAGGTATGTACCTTCGGGTGCATATGTAAGTATGTTGATGTATTGTATGTCGTCTGATTAACTAGAACTCACTCATCGTAGCTGACTTTTACTATGCACGCAGGTTAACAGATTGAGACAGTTGGTTTGAGCAGGACACATGGCAAGATTGAAGAGGCTGGCATCTGAAGATTTGTCATGATGTTTCGATACTATGTTTTATTTATGTTTTAAAAAGACAAGTTATGAATATTTGTAATGAATGGTTGACTATTAATATTATTCCGCGAAAGTTTTAATTAACTAAGATATTCAGAACTGTGTTTATGAGTAAATCCAACGTTAAAGTGAGGCACCGGTAACGGGGCCATACACAAAAGCTTTTTCAAATTCATTGAAGCTTGACGTCTCATTTTGAAAAACACTCTCAGTCAATTCAGGTTTGATCAAGTGTAAAGGAAAGTCTTTTTTTTTATCAAATACTTTATCGACACCCTTTAACCTATAAACCCTCCCTTCTTTAACTTTCTTCTCACTAGGATTAACGAATCTTATTAATCCTCATCAGAAATAATTGTTTTTTTTTTGATTTCTTGTAACTTACTTTTAATATATTTGTACCATACAACGCTTCTTCAAACTCATGTGGTTCGCAAAGAATATGATTAGAACGTGGAATGTTATGTTCTTTGTGTAACACTTCAGTTTCAAGCACATCCTCAATCACAACTCCATCAACAGATTCATAAAATACTTAATCACTTTGAATACGAGTTTCAAGAGTTGACTTTTTTAAAACTTGTTTTTCTTGTTTAACTTGCTTAGGTTCCTACTTTTTAATTATTCTCAACAATCACGAGAGGATCAACAGTCAGTGGACTATCACTATCAATTTTTGCACGTTCTCCCGTGAATGGATTGTTTGTCTAATCATTTGAAATGGTAGAGTAACTTCAAAAAAACCCAAACCATTTTTAGTTCTTTTCGTTTACCGATTACTTCATTATCTCATTTAATAAAAATGAAGAATTTTTAAACTTTTCCAGCTTGTTTTTCAATTTGAGAGCTTCATTTTCGAGTAAAGTGATATTAGTTATAGATATCAAGATTTCCTGAAACTATCGATCAATAATTACTAACTTTCCTTAAACTTTAGCTTTCATATTATGATTACTATAAGACAAAGTTTCAATTTTTACTTTAATCTTTGTTCAAGATCTGTTGGATGTTGATAGTTATCACGAACCACTGCTAAATCTTTAACAAATGACTCATTATGATGACGAATCGATTCAAGTATAAACTTTATTTCATCACATTAAGAACATCATGAAATAACAGTTTCATTCACAATTTCTTGAATTACTTTAATAAGAGTAGAAGAGTTAGAACTAACCTCTTCGATTTTGGCCATGCAAGCAAAATATTTTTGTGGCTCCAAGCTTGAATCATCTGAATCAATCTCAGTCTCTGATTCATTACTCTCGTTAGTAAATCTGTAACCCCTCACATCCTAAAACTGCTCAACCATCTCAAACATAGCCAGATTTGCTTAATTATCATTAGGTGAATTACCTAACAGTCTTCGTGACCAATCAATGCCATTAGTAGCAATCAAGGCTTGTGACCCACTAGTTTTAACTGATTCACCCCCAGATGTCTTCTCTTTTGTCTCAGGATTATACTTCTTGTTTGAACTTCTTTCTTGAGTTCGGGGTGTTGGACCCGGTCTGCCCAAGACACATATTACAATTGATGTGGCTAGTACGTTATGATCCAAGTTGGGTAATAACCAATAACAAGCTAGACAAACACCATGATATTTATTTAAGATATGATCTAACAAATAAATATTAACACTTAGAATATTTTAAAATTGAGTTTCATAATATCTGCACTTGTGAAATAAATAAATTATATGTATAATTTAAATTATGATAGAAGTTACTTGTACAATGTTATTTAAGTTGGTTAAATAAGAATATGCAAGACTTATTGCATTTTGCATGTTACTTGTACTATGTTATTTAAGTTGGTTAAATAACAATATGCAAGGCTTATTACATTTGCATAACCATGTTATGTTACATGTTTTATAACATACAAATGTGACATATGTAACAAGTAAGTAAAACAACTTAGATTTTGAATTTAGGTGGGAGCCAAAAGGCCCGCCCCTTTCCCCCTATCTCTCTCTTCTATTTATTGTTTTATTCCTTTCAGTAACATGCACTAGTGTTGATTTGTCCAGGTGGTGGTGCATTGGTTGCATCTTATTTTCTCTCACACACACACAAGAAAGAAAGAAACTCTCTCTTCTCCTCTCTATCACTTTCGGCTAAGGGAAGGAGAAAAATAAGGAGTTTTGAGTGAAAATCCTGTTGGAATCGGTCTGCCCAAGACACATATTAGAGTTGATGTGGCTAGTACGTTATGATCCAAGTCGGGTCATACCCAATAATAAGCTAGACAAATACTATGATATTTATTTAAGATATGATCTAACAAATAAATATCAACACTTAGAATATTTGGAAATTGGGTTTATAAATATTTCAATTGTGTAGTAAACAAATTATATGTATAATTTATGTTATGAGATGTTATGCATTTTGCATATACCATGTTATTTAAGTTGGTTAAATAACAATATGCAAGACTTACTATATTTTGCATTTTGCATATACCATGTTATTTAAGTTGGTTAAATAACAATATGCAAGACTAACTGCATTATGCATTTTGCATATACCATTATTATTTAAGTTGTTTAAATAGACAACATGCAATTCATATTGGTTTTGCATGATACATGTAAAATATAACAAAGTAATAAACGATGAGAGATATTTTATTTTGAATCCTTGGGAGGGAATCTTTGTCCGCCCACATGCTCCCCCTCTCTCTTATCTCTTAACTACTATATATTTTCAATGCATGCAAGGAAATTGATTGGTGGTCTTGTGAGGTGCATTGGTTGCATCTTATTTGCTCTCTCACACACACAAGAAACAAAACTCTCTCTTCTTTCTCTCTACGTCCGGCCAAGGAAAGGAAACACAAGAAAGAGTTTTCAAGTGTAAATCCTAGCACAACAAAGGTGCTTGTTGGAAGCTTGAAGGTTATACAAGCTTGGGGTTCTTCTATCTTGAAGACTAGCCATTCATATCTTCATCTCCTTCATTTTCTTGGGATCTTGAAGGTAGTATGCTAAGAACACCATATGGTTGTTTATATTGGTAAGCATGTAATTCGTATATGGATCTGGGGCTTGGGTTTTGCATATAAAATTGATTTTTATATTCATCTGATTAACAAGATTTAAAACTTATTTATCTGCTGCGGTTTTTCATTTAAATGGGTTTATATGAGTTTGATAATCTTGTTAAAACCCAACAATGGCATCAAGAGCCGCTTATACGGATACATGCTTCAATAGATCTAAAAATTTTGGGGTTTATGGTGTGGTTCACCATATGGCCGAAAGTTTTGGAGCCTTTGGTTACCCCTTGGTTTTTCAAGATTATACTTTACATGCATGTTGTAATCTTGAAAAATTAAGTCATATGGATGATTGATTATTTTGTTTGGACAAAAACCCAATGTTTCCGGTTTGATTAACTTTGGCCGAAAACTTTAAGGTTTAAAAGGGGAATCATTTTGGATTTACACAGTTTACATATTCGGATATGCATTTGCATGTTCATAACCTAGCCATGACCTTGTGTTTGGATGTGTGTTTGTGTTGTGACTTATTCAATTATTTAATATGGTTTTAATATTCATTTATTTGGGCTTGTAATATATTTATTAGCTTATTTATTTATTTCATATTGGTTTGTAATAATAAGTAGATTAGTTGTATTTCTTTTACTAGACAAAAATGTATTCGATTATATTTTTTGTAAAAGAAGATGCAACAAAGCTACGGTTTTGGTTTTGGGCCTTAATGGACCTCATAATCCAAGATGGGATTTTAGCCCAATGGCCAAAACCCAAACATGGAGGCCCAAAAAAGCCAGGAGCTGAAGTTGGATCCCAAAAGGAAGACAAAATAAAGTGGAAGATTCACAACACAATGTGGACACTTGAAGAATTTGGATGCGAGGTCAAGTAGGAGGTCACCGACACATGCTTGTGCCATTCTCGTCCCTTAGGAGAGACCTTTTGGCACACTTGTTTCGGTCAACAAGTGTTACCAAGTTTAGGTGGCTATGGTTATGAACTTGTGTGTGTTTTATTTATGCATGTTTTGTTGTTTTATGTTTTGCATATGGTTTGTTAACTTAAAATCAACAAATTGCATAAATTTAGTTTCTTAGAAATCATTAGGTAATAAAATTGGTTTTATTAAAGGTTAATGATTTCACAATAAAATGGGTTTTATTAAAGGAACTTTGAAAATTGGTTTTCAAACGAAGTACCGTGCATTTGAATGCATGCAAATGCAGGTATGCAAATTGTTTTCCAATCTAGAATTTAAAAAACTTAAATCCCTTTTAAAAAAAGTTTAACACCATCCTTTTATACAACCCTCGAATCACTTGGGAATTCGATGTGGGATAAAGGTCACCTAACCACATTGGAGGAAACATGTGATTTTGAGGTGGGTGTGCCATATTTGTGGGATAAAGGTCACCTAACCACCTGTATGTGCAAATTCACACGTGTGTGTAAGTAGGACGACTTTAATTGGAAACCATGTGAATAGGGTCACCGAAGCATGGCATACAAAGGTGCTGATGGGATTAAACATGCCAACTAAACATATTATTTTTAACCGATCCAATATAACTAGAAGTTGCAAAGGGTTGCAATCATCAAGCATTGACTACGTTGTTAATTCAATAGTAGGATAAATGTAACGATTCCGGCAAATCCAGGTATACCCTAGCCGGAATATACTATTTACGTGTCATTTAAATATTGATTATATGAGTTATAGTACATATATACGAGTATATATGATTCATAGTACGAATCATACTCGATTATATAGCGAATCGTATTGGAATTACAATTAACCAATGAACGATTATTGAAAACCCGAATGAATCGGGAATTACATTATAGACGAAGTATATAATGTTTAGTGTTGTTTACGAGGTATGAATGCTTCGGGATAGGTGAATTATAGCACAGAAAAAGGATTTCGATTTAATGGTACGTCGGTACGCTAAACGAAACCTTTAACACCAAATCAAGCAAGAGACGATCAATCAAGCCGAAAAAGATGCGTGATTATTAATAATATGATGTTTTAATGTCATGGGTTAAGTTTTTAAAGTTTTTAAATCAGTTTTATATAAATTTTATTTTAACCCGAAAAACAACCATTTTAGGCTCGTTTCAAGCCGAATTACGAGTTTAAACGAGAAACGAACTGAACCAGATTATCCACAACATTATCTGGATTGCGTAATCTAGATATGTGGCCATGGTTTGAGATGTGGGCCCCCCCACACCCCCCCCATGGCCGGCCATGTATACACACACACATTTCCTTTCTTTTTTCTTTTGTTACTTCACAAACTCTCCAAAATCCTCTCAAGTATTCAAGTGTTCTTCCAAATCATTGAGTTTTAACCAAATCCACAAGGTATAATACTTGTTTTGAAGCTTGAATCTTGTTGTTAATTTCACAACCCTTGAGAAAAGAAAGTTCCAAGTGAAATATGGGTGAAAACCCGAGATGGAACCGGTTCTTGTGTGATCAAAGGATGCATACAAGTTATACAAAGGATCTTGATCCAAGTAATTAGTTAAAAGTGTTTAGAATAGATTTTTACGGTTAAAATCTTTATTTTTACTTAAAAACCGACATTTTGAAAGAGATGGCTTGATTGTTGGTATAGTTTGCTTGGTGTGGTGTTGTTGTGCTTGTAAGTGTTGTATCTAGCGGCTAGCAAAGGCTAGAAACCGAGATCCTTGCGATCTAAAGCTAGAAAACACAAAATAGTTCGGTTTTCGTGTGTTATGAAAAAAATGGACAGATTTACGTGTGCTTAGAGTCGGGTCACGAAATTTCACAGAGATGATCTACACATGAAAATATGAGATCTGTGAATTTTTGGTAATTTTTGGATAAAAGATGAATATTTGGTGAATTTAATGCTCGGTTTTGGCCAAAAATAGTGAAAAATAGCAAAACATGATGAAAAATTCCGGAAAATTTAAGATAAGCTTTTTATAACATATAAAAGTCACCCACAAAATTTGAGCTCAGTTGGAAAAGTCTAAGTAGGCTTTTCGGTGAAACGAGTTCTAGGGCTTTCTAGCTCGGTTTTGGGTAAAAATGGCTTGAAAAATAAGTTTTAAATTCTGGGAAAATTCCAGAAAGTTATGAGGATGATAAAGATCATCCCAGAAAAATTTGGGATTTTTCTAAAGTGTTTTGGTATTTTTGATATATTTAGTGTTTTACCAAGATTTAAAAATAGATAAATAAATGTAAATGTAGGAAAATAAATCTGGGAAAATTCCAGAAAGTTATGAGGATGATAAAGATCATCCCAGAAAAATTTGGGATTTTTCTAAAGTGTTTTGGTATTTTTGATATATTTAGTGTTTTACCAAGATTTAAAAATAGATAAATAAATGTAAATGTAGGAAAATAAATCTGGGAAAATTCCAGAAAGTTATGAGGATGATAAAGATCATCCCAGAAAAATTTGGAATTTTTCTAAAGTGTTTTGGTATTTTTGATATATTTAGTGTTTTACCAAGATTTAAAAATAGATAAATAAATGTAAATGTAGGAAAATAAATCTGGGAAAATTCCAGAAAGTTATGAGGATGATAAAGATCATCCCAGAAAAATTTGGGAATTTTCTAAAGTGTTTTGGTATTTTTGATATATTTAGTGTTTTAATAAGATTTAAAAATAGATAAATAAATGCAAATATAGGAAAATAAATCTGGAAAATTTTATAAAATGTTCTTTCTGTCAAAATAAGTTTTGAACAAAATTTCAAGACCCGAGACTAAACGGGTAATTATTTGTGCTAAAATGAACATAAAAACAATTAGTTAAAGCTTAAAACGTGTAAACCGGCAAAGTTCGCATAAGCGAGCTGACTGGTACACGAAAAACTTTAAAATAGACCATTTTCATAAATCTAAGTAAATTAAGTAAAAATAAATCATCCGAAAATAATTCGGATGATTTGGGTAATTTTACCCGATTTTACCGTTTCCGGCACCGAAATACCGGAAACGGGCCCCACGGCCAAACGGGGTGTCAAACCGAGCTATAATTTCATCACCTTAACTGAATTGACTGTCAAACTCTAAGCAATGTCAATCTGAGTCCTTAGAAGTGTCACGGGGTTAACATTGTCCCCGAATCGAGTACAGTACTGGGTTAACAGTGTTCCCAGATGTACCGATTTATACATATTTAAGTTATGAGAATTGTATAGTAACGGCTAGGTATTATATTACAGATCCAGGCACGTAGCTGTTCCTTATATTACTCATCGACTCACCAAAGGTGAGTTTTCACGAGCCCCTTTTAATGAATTGTTTTAATTATATTTTCCCGGGGCGGAAAACATGTCTTATTTAAAGTATTTAAGTACATACCGATCGTATGGAAATACTTGTACATTTATATATATATGGACTGATGCATAGAATATATAAAATGTTTATAATGTGTTATTGTTCTGGGGTAACATAGTTCCCAGGGGTTATATTGTTCTGGGGTAACATAGTTCCCAGGGGTTATTATTGTTCTGGGGTAACATAGTTCCCAGGGGTATTTATTGATCTGGGGTAACATAGTTCCCAGGGGTTATTATTGATCTGGGGTAACATAGTTCCCAGGGGTTATTATTGTTCTGGGGTAACATAGTTCCCAGGGGTTATTATTGATCTGGGGTAACATAGTTCCCAGGGGTTATTATTGTTCTGGGGTAACATAGTTCCCAGGGGTTATTATTGATCTGGGGTAACATAGTTCCCAGGGGTTATTATTGTTCTGGGGTAACATAGTTCCCAGGGGTATTTATTGTTCTGGGGTAACATAGTTCCCAGGGGTTATTATTGTTCTGGGGTAACATAGTTCCCAGGGGTATTTATTGTTCTGGGGTAACATAGTTCCCAGGGGTTATTATTGTTCTGGGGTAACATAGTTCCCAGAAAGTTAATGGAAATGTTCTGGGGTAACATAGTTCCCAGCATGATTATATTGCTAATAAATGATTATTAAAATGATTTGTCAGTGTTTATTTAAATTAGTGAAACTCACCAACTATTCGTAGTTGACCCGTTTTCTTTACATGTTTTCTAGGTATGCCCAAGTTGGAATTATTAATATGTGCTTAACTATCTGTGCTACCTGTTGGAAGCTTGCTGCTCTATGTTTTGTAATGAATTTATTAATGTTTTATTGGTAATATATGTGTGTAACACCTAGACAGTAACGCAACTCGCAACAATGTAATATGTTATAAATTAATGTAGTGGTATTTTCTTTATAAGCAATGCTGTTGATATCAGATGTGTCTGTTGCATCCCGTGTACGTTTCCGCTGCGGTTACGGGGTGTTACAGAACTTGGTATCAGAGCCATTGGTTATAAAGAATTAGGATGTCTGAAAAAGATACCTAAAATATAACCAGTAGCTCAAGTATTATAGGATCTGAATATCAACTAATGATATATTGTGACGAGATCGGGATGAACTTGGATGGACAAGTGGGTTATTATGGTCCGGAACATAATAACAGACTTGTCTGCACGAGGGAATTCAGGGGAAGTCACGGGGGACTTAAATAGGTAAAATTGGCAACATATGTGTAAATATATGATAATATTATTATGTGGTAAAGTTGTATAAATAAGTATGTGTTAATTTAATTATGAATTACACTACGAAAAGGACTATATGTTTGTTAACTTGTGTGCAGGTATAATGGCAAGAACACCTAGTGTGTCGACGGAAGAGGACCCGGAAGAGGCTAGTTCCGGGGCCTCTGGAAGCCCAAGTGTAGCACCCAGTTCCGAGCCTTCGGAGGCTAGTCATAGTACTTCTAGACAGACCACCCCAGCTAGGAGTGCTAGTGTACCCTCCCCTGCTAGGGTTACCAGGTCTCCTACCCCGCCCGCACCACAGACCGCCCCGATTCCCCTCAGGCCCGGTCCTCGCCTCACGGCGCGGATCAGTGCCCCGTATGTTCCGCCCACTGTTACCCCACCCAGATCCACATACCACCGGGGCGAGTCTTCCCGCCCCCAACCCGAACCTGCAACCCTACCTGTGTGGGGTCTGCCAAGGCAGGAGCGGGACTTGGCGGCTTGGCTACGTGTTCTCACCGAGCAGGTGAACGAGCACTCTGCCGCCCTGGTCGTGGGGGTACAGAGGCGGGCGTACCTCGGGGACAGCATACTGGACCACCAGTATGCTATCAACCAGTTAAAAAGGGAGTGCTCATACTCCCACTGGTTGATCGACCAGATGGAAACCCGAATGCGGGTTTTGATGGCGGTGCTGGTGGTGCTGGTGGCGGTGTTGGTGGGGTTGGTTTACCACCATGTGTAGACGTGTTGGATGGTAGAATTTTAATCCGCTTTTTGATACTCCGTGTAAGTAGTTAGTGGTGATACTAACACGGAGTGAATCTTGTTTAGCTATAGTACAACCACTGGCCCATAGGGGGTCTCTTGTAGGGCATATCATTATCGATACTTTTGGGTATCATTCAAGCACTGACCCATTGCGGGTTATGTCGAGGATGATACCAACATAGGCCCTTTGTATTAAAACGTAGTTATGTAATGTTGACTGGAAGTATGTAAATTGATGTTTGTGTAATATGAATCAATGTTTACTAATGAATGAAGTATGTATTGTGTTTTATATTTTGAGATGGTATTGATTATATATATTTCTTTGATGATTGTGTAGAATGGCACCGAAACGATCAACGAAAGTATCGGAAGTAGATGTGAGCCGTTTGATTGCTCAACAGTTGGAGGCGGCGATACCGGATATAGTATCGCGCATCGCCGCCAGCATTAATAATTCGTCTAATCCAACCCCTCCGAGCAATCAAACGCCCATAAATAATGGCGGGGATCATAATGCTAATCCTCCACCTACCGACAACACTATGCCGAGTAATGACGCACCGCCTACGGTGGTCGCTACCGACAGTAATGGCCCTATCCCTACTGTAGAGACCAACCGCACTGGACCATCCAGGGGTTGTTCAATCAAGGATTTCATGTTATGCAAGCCTTTAGAATTTAACGGGTCGGAAGGACCGAATGGGTTAGTGAAATGGTTAGAGAAAATAGAATCAGTGGTAAATATCAGCAACTGTCCCGAGGATTGTGTCGTTAAGTACGCCACCTGTACGTTCACAGACCATGCCTTGACATGGTGGAACACCATAGTACAGACTCGAGGTCAGGCGGCGACAAACCGCATGACCTGGGCAGAGCTTAAGGATCTTGTTTTGAAACATTTCTGCCCAAAGAATGAATTGCAGAAACTGGAACATGAGTTGTGGAACCTAGAGATGCATGGGGCGGACCACTTGGGATATACCAACCGGTTTAATGAACTGTCACGATTAGTGCCGTGGTTGGTCACCCCAGAGTCAAAAAGGGTGGAACGTTATATTTGGGGACTTACTCCAGTAGTGAGGAGCATAGTTAACGCGGGAGGGCACCAGACGTATGAGGGTGCAGTGACACAGGCTGGTATTGTCACGTATGATTTCTTGAGGAGCGGATCGATAAAGGCGACGGGAGAGTCGGCTGGGGGAAAGCGAGGTACGTATGACAATAGGATCCGAGAGAAGCAGCAAAACAAACGAGCTAGGCCCGCTGCCCAGAGCTATGCCATGACTAGTTCGGGCGGAAGGCAAGAACCGCAGAGGGGAACGTTTCCTAAATGCGGGAAATGTGGTTACCACCATAGTGGTGTGTGCAAGGAGGTGGTGTGCCACCGGTGTGGCAGGGTTGGACACTACGCACCAAATTGTAAGACAAATCTGAACAACCTGAACCGTCAACCGCAACCTATTCGTGCGCAACCATTTAGAACTCAACCAGCCCGACAGCAGAACCCGCAAGGAAACCAGATGGTGACCACTAGCCGTGCTTGCTACGAATGCGGCAGCACGGATCACTTCAAAAGGAACTGCCCGAAACTGAATCAGGGAGGAAACGGGAGACAACTCGCGGGTCAGCCATCGGCTTCCAATCCGGCGCGAGGCCGAGCATTTGTGATGGGAGCGAACGAGGCGCGCCAGGACCCCAGCGTAGTGACAGGTACCTTCCTCGTCTCTGATCATTACGCTTCTGTATTATTTGATACAGGCGCCGATAGAAGTTTTGTCTCCGTTAGGTTCCTTTCGATAGCAAACCTTCCTATTGGTGAAACCATAGAACCCTACACCGTAGAGGTCGCTAACGGTAAAACCATGATAGTCAATCGGATTGTTCGGAATTGCCCTTTTATTCTGAGCGAACAATCCTTCCTGATTGACTTGTTACCGGTAGAATTGGGTAGTTTTGACGTGATAGTGGGAATGGATTGGTTGGCTCGTAATAGGGTAGAAATAAACTGTGAAAAGAAAACCGTCAAGATCCGGGTGTCGGATGACGAGGAGGTATTAGTGCAGGGAGAAAAATCCGGCACCATGATACCATTTATATCCCACCTCAAGGTGTTGAAATATATACGTCAGGGATGTGTGGCGTATCTAGCGAGCCTGACGGCCGCTGATTCTGAGGAAAAACGGGTGGACGATATTCCCGTGGTACGCGAATTTCCACAAGTTTTTCCAGAGGAACTTCCTGGATTACCGCCAACCCGACAAGTCGAATTCAGAATCGACTTATTACCTCAAGCTGGCCCTGTTGCTAAGGCCCCTTACAGACTTGCACCGTCCGAGATGCAAGAACTATCCAACCAGTTGCAGGAATTGTTGGATAAGGGATTTATACGTCCCAGTTATTCCCCGTGGGGTGCACCTGTGCTATTTGTGAAAAAGAAGGACGGAAGCCTTCGAATGTGCATTGACTACAGGGAATTGAACAAGTTAACCATCAAAAATAGATATCCTCTTCCCCGAATCGATGATTTGTTCGACCAACTTCAAGGTGCGAGCTATTTCTCAAAAATTGATCTTAGATCGGGATACCACCAAGTTAGAATTCAAGAGGAGGATATCCCAAAAACCGCGTTTCGGACTCGCTACGGCCACTACGAATTTTTAGTTATGCCTTTTGGGCTAACAAATGCGCCAGCGGTGTTCATGGATCTCATGAACCGAGTCTGTAAACCCTATCTCGACAAGTTCGTCATTGTATTTATTGACGATATTTTGATATACTCGAAGAGTAAAGAGGAGCACGAGCAACACTTAAAGTTAGTTTTAGAGCTCCTGGATCAGGAGAAGTTATATGCAAAATTCTCCAAGTGTAACTTCTGGTTACAAGAGGTGCAATTCCTCGGTCATGTTATAAACCACCAAGGAATACACGTTGATCCGAGTAAGGTTGAAGCTATTAAGAATTGGCAAGCGCCTAAATCTCCGAAAGAAATCCGCCAATTCTTAGGCTTAGCTGGATACTATCGTCGATTTATAGAGAACTTTTCCAGCATCGCCCAACCTTTAACCCTCCTGACTCAAAAGGATCGGAAATATGATTGGGGTGAAGAGCAGGAAACGGCGTTTCAAACGCTAAAACAAAGATTGTGCCAAGCGCCAATCTTAAGTCTCCCCGACGGAGACGATGGATTTGTTGTATATTGTGACGCATCCCGTAGAGGGTTAGGATGCGTGTTAATGCAAAATAAAAAGGTCATAGCCTATGCGTCTCGACAGTTAAAAGTTCATGAGAAAAACTACACTACTCATGACTTGGAACTGGGAGCAGTCATCTTTGCACTTAAAATCTGGAGACACTATCTCTACGGTACAAAGTGCACCATATTCACTGATCATAAAAGTTTGCAACACATATTCGATCAGAAAGAACTGAATATGAGGCAACGAAGATGGGTCGAGTTGCTGAGTGACTATGACTGTGACATACGATATCACCCCGGCAAGGCTAACGTTGTAGCCGATGCCTTGAGTAGAAAGGATCGAGTCAAGCCACTACGTGTGCGAGCCTTGGGGATGATAGTCCAGTCGAACCTTTCAGATTTGATTCGAGTCGCTCAACGCGAGGCGTTGAAAGAGGGCCAATTGGATAAAGAAGGACTTTACGGGAATGAGAAGAATTTCGAACAGCGTGTGGACGAAATTCTTTATTTCAAAAATCGGATTTGGATCCCGACCCTCCATGACCTTCGTGATTTGATCATGGATGAAGCACATAAATCGAAATATTCCATACATCCGGGATCAGATAAAATGTACAAGGATGTGAAAGAATTTTACTGGTGGCCAGGTATGAAAAAGGATATAGCCACATACGTCGGCAAGTGTACGACGTGTGCGAAAGTTAAGGCGGAGCACCAGAAACCCTCGGGAATGCTACAACAGCCGGAAATTCCCGAATGGAAATGGGAACAGATCACAATGGATTTTGTGACACATCTCCCCAAGACACCCCGAGGTCATGATGCGATTTGGGTAATCGTGGATAGATTAACCAAATCGGCACATTTTATTCCAATTAGGAATACTTTTAACACTGAGAGACTTGCGCAAATTTATATAAATGAAATAGTGTCTCGTCATTGCATCCCCATCTCGATCATCTCCGATAGGGATAGCCATTTCACCTCCAAACTTTGGCAAGCTGTCCAAGAAGCATTGGGAACACGTATTGACCTAAGCACAGCTTACCACCCTCAGACCGATGGCCAGTCTGAGAGGACCATTCAAACTTTGGAGGATTTGCTTCGTGCCTGCGTACTGGACTTTAAGGGAAATTGGGATCAACATCTCCCACTCGTTGAATTTTCCTATAATAACAGTTACCATAGCAGTATAAAGGCAGCACCTTATGAAGCATTGTATGGGCGGAAGTGCCGATCACCACTTTGCTGGTCTGAAGTGGGGGACTCGCAGGTCATTAGATCGGATCTGGTCCAGGAGGCGACCAGCAAGATTCTTGAAATTAAGAACAACCTGAAAGCCGCGCGGGATAGTTATGCCGATACCCGTCGAAAACCGTTGTCATTTGAGAAGGGTGAAAAGGTATATTTGAAAGTATCACCCTGGAAAGGAGTGGTCAGGTTTGGAAAGGCGGGGAAGTTGGCCCCTAGATATATTGGACCATTTGATATTATTGCAAAAATCGGTCCTGTAGCTTACCGATTAGAACTACCTGATGAATTGAGTGCAGTTCACAACGTGTTTCACGTGTCGAATTTGAAAAGATGTCTGGCGGATGAGACATCGGTGTTACCCTTAGAGGGTGTTCAAATAAGTGATAGGCTCAACATTGTAGAGGAGCCTATAGAAATAGTAGATGGGAAAATCAAGCAACTTAGACACAATAAGATCTCGTTGGTCAAAGTTAGATGGAATTCGCAACGAGGCCCAGAATTTACTTGGGAACGAAAGGACGAATTTCGGAAGAAATACCCCCACCTGTTTCCTCAAAAGGAAGTAGTTGTCGCGTAAAATTTCGAGGACGAAATTTTTATAACGGGGGGAGAATGTAACGATTCCGGCAAATCCAGGTATACCCTAGCCGGAATATACTATTTACGTGTCATTTAAATATTGATTATATGAGTTATAGTACATATATACGAGTATATATGATTCATAGTACGAATCATACTCGATTATATAGCGAATCGTATTGGAATTACAATTAACCAATGAACGATTATTGAAAACCCGAATGAATCGGGAATTACATTATAGACGAAGTATATAATGTTTAGTGTTGTTTACGAGGTATGAATGCTTCGGGATAGGTGAATTATAGCACAGAAAAAGGATTTCGATTTAATGGTACGTCGGTACGCTAAACGAAACCTTTAACACCAAATCAAGCAAGAGACGATCAATCAAGCCGAAAAAGATGCGTGATTATTAATAATATGATGTTTTAATGTCATGGGTTAAGTTTTTAAAGTTTTTAAATCAGTTTTATATAAATTTTATTTTAACCCGAAAAACAACCATTTTAGGCTCGTTTCAAGCCGAATTACGAGTTTAAACGAGAAACGAACTGAACCAGATTATCCACAACATTATCTGGATTGCGTAATCTAGATATGTGGCCATGGTTTGAGATGTGGGCCCCCCCACACCCCCCCCCATGGCCGGCCATGTATACACACACACATTTCCTTTCTTTTTTCTTTTGTTACTTCACAAACTCTCCAAAATCCTCTCAAGTATTCAAGTGTTCTTCCAAATCATTGAGTTTTAACCAAATCCACAAGGTATAATACTTGTTTTGAAGCTTGAATCTTGTTGTTAATTTCACAACCCTTGAGAAAAGAAAGTTCCAAGTGAAATATGGGTGAAAACCCGAGATGGAACCGGTTCTTGTGTGATCAAAGGATGTATACAAGTTATACAAAGGATCTTGATCCAAGTAATTAGTTAAAAGTGTTTAGAATAGATTTTTACGGTTAAAATCTTTATTTTTACTTAAAAACCGACATTTTGAAAGAGATGGCTTGATTGTTGGTATAGTTTGCTTGGTGTGGTGTTGTTGTGCTTGTAAGTGTTGTATCTAGCGGCTAGCAAAGGCTAGAAACCGAGATCCTTGCGATCTAAAGCTAGAAAACACAAAATAGTTCGGTTTTCGTGTGTTATGAAAAAAATGGACAGATTTACGTGTGCTTAGAGTCGGGTCACGAAATTTCACAGAGATGATCTACACATGAAAATATGAGATCTGTGAATTTTTGGTAATTTTTGGATAAAAGATGAATATTTGGTGAATTTAATGCTCGGTTTTGGCCAAAAATAGTGAAAAATAGCAAAACATGATGAAAAATTCCGGAAAATTTAAGATAAGCTTTTTATAACATATAAAAGTCACCCACAAAATTTGAGCTCAGTTGGAAAAGTCTAAGTAGGCTTTTCGGTGAAACGAGTTCTAGGGCTTTCTAGCTCGGTTTTGGGTAAAAATGGCTTGAAAAATAAGTTTTAAATTCTGGGAAAATTCCAGAAAGTTATGAGGATGATAAAGATCGTCCCAGAAAAATTTGGGATTTTTCTAAAGTGTTTTGGTATTTTTGATATATTTAGTGTTTTACCAAGATTTAAAAATAGATAAATAAATGTAAATGTAGGAAAATAAATCTGGGAAAATTCCAGAAAGTTATGAGGATGATAAAGATCATCCCAGAAAAATTTGGGATTTTTCTAAAGTGTTTTGGTATTTTTGATATATTTAGTGTTTTACCAAGATTTAAAAATAGATAAATAAATGTAAATGTAGGAAAATAAATCTGGGAAAATTCCAGAAAGTTATGAGGATGATAAAGATCATCCCAGAAAAATTTGGGATTTTTCTAAAGTGTTTTGGTATTTTTGATATATTTAGTGTTTTACCAAGATTTAAAAATAGATAAATAAATGTAAATGTAGGAAAATAAATCTGGGAAAATTCCAGAAAGTTATGAGGATGATAAAGATCATCCCAGAAAAATTTGGGAATTTTCTAAAGTGTTTTGGTATTTTTGATATATTTAGTGTTTTAATAAGATTTAAAAATAGATAAATAAATGCAAATATAGGAAAATAAATCTGGAAAATTTTATAAAATGTTCTTTCTGTCAAAATAAGTTTTGAACAAAATTTCAAGACCCGAGACTAAACGGGTAATTATTTGTGCTAAAATGAACATAAAAACAATTAGTTAAAGCTTAAAACGTGTAAACCGGCAAAGTTCGCATAAGCGAGCTGACTGGTACACGAAAAACTTTAAAATAGACCATTTTCATAAATCTAAGTAAATTAAGTAAAAATAAATCATCCGAAAATAATTCGGATGATTTGGGTAATTTTACCCGATTTTACCGTTTCCGGCACCGAAATACCGGAAACGGGCCCCACGGCCAAACGGGGTGTCAAACCGAGCTATAATTTCATCACCTTAACTGAATTGACTGTCAAACTCTAAGCAATGTCAATCTGAGTCCTTAGAAGTGTCACGGGGTTAACATTGTCCCCGAATCGAGTACAGTACTGGGTTAACAGTGTTCCCAGATGTACCGATTTATACATATTTAAGTTATGAGAATTGTATAGTAACGGCTAGGTATTATATTACAGATCCAGGCACGTAGCTGTTCCTTATATTACTCATCGACTCACCAAAGGTGAGTTTTCACGAGCCCCTTTTAATGAATTGTTTTAATTATATTTTCCCGGGGCGGAAAACATGTCTTATTTAAAGTATTTAAGTACATACCGATCGTATGGAAATACTTGTACATTTATATATATATGGACTGATGCATAGAATATATAAAATGTTTATAATGTGTTATTGTTCTGGGGTAACATAGTTCCCAGGGGTTATATTGTTCTGGGGTAACATAGTTCCCAGGGGTTATTATTGTTCTGGGGTAACATAGTTCCCAGGGGTATTTATTGATCTGGGGTAACATAGTTCCCAGGGGTTATTATTGATCTGGGGTAACATAGTTCCCAGGGGTTATTATTGTTCTGGGGTAACATAGTTCCCAGGGGTTATTATTGATCTGGGGTAACATAGTTCCCAGGGGTTATTATTGTTCTGGGGTAACATAGTTCCCAGGGGTTATTATTGATCTGGGGTAACATAGTTCCCAGGGGTTATTATTGTTCTGGGGTAACATAGTTCCCAGGGGTATTTATTGTTCTGGGGTAACATAGTTCCCAGGGGTTATTATTGTTCTGGGGTAACATAGTTCCCAGGGGTATTTATTGTTCTGGGGTAACATAGTTCCCAGGGGTTATTATTGTTCTGGGGTAACATAGTTCCCAGAAAGTTAATGGAAATGTTCTGGGGTAACATAGTTCCCAGCATGATTATATTGCTAATAAATGATTATTAAAATGATTTGTCAGTGTTTATTTAAATTAGTGAAACTCACCAACTATTCGTAGTTGACCCGTTTTCTTTACATGTTTTCTAGGTATGCCCAAGTTGGAATGATTAATATGTGCTTAACTATCTGTGCTACCTGTTGGAAGCTTGCTGCTCTATGTTTTGTAATGAATTTATTAATGTTTTATTGGTAATATATGTGTGTAACACCTAGACAGTAACGCAACTCGCAACAATGTAATATGTTATAAATTAATGTAGTGGTATTTTCTTTATAAGCAATGCTGTTGATATCAGATGTGTCTGTTGCATCCCGTGTACGTTTCCGCTGCGGTTACGGGGTGTTACAATAAAGGTCACCAAACTACTATGTGAATGTAACATTAGCTTCTAGATTTTAATCATTAATTATCTTAAAGACATAGAAGGGTATTAACAATAAAAAATGATAAATGATATCGAAAATACTAAAATTGAACTTTTTTAAATATGTTGATGGCCGCAATCAACAATCCACGTAACACAATTATCCCACCCGTGCATAACCTATCATTAAGAGCTATACTTGATAAGGATAGTCTTAACTACAACAATTTCATGGATTAGTATCGAAACTTGAGAATGGTTCTCAAGAAATAAAAGAAATCCTATATATTGGATGATCCTAATCCCAACGAACCAAACATTGACGATTTAGATGCCTATAACGATTGATTGAAATACACTGAGGGTTCGGTACAAGTTTCTTGACTCATGCTGGGAACTATGATTCTCGAAATTCAAAAGGGCTCTAGAAATCATGGGGCAGATGACATTATCACCCAACTAAAGGAAATGTTCCTTTCTCAAGCTAGGGTGGAACGCTTCAAAATGGTTCAAGCGCTTCATGCATGTCATATGGAATAAACACAATCGGTGAAAAGGCATCACCCGGAACCTAAGGCAAAGGTTGCTAAAGGTAAGGGACACTCAAGGGTAAGTTCAAAGGGAAGGCTAAAGTGGAACCACCCAAACCAAAAGAAAAGAAGCTTAGATGACTCGTGCTTTGGTTGTGGTGAGATAGGACATTGGAAAAAGGGATTGTCCAACCTATCTCAAAGAGTTTAAAGATAAGAGGAATGCGTCGCAAACCTCGGGTACAACTTTCATGATCCATATTGATCTTAATGTTATTTCTTCTAACACATGGGTATTGGATACCATATGTGGAACTCATATTTGCAATTTGTTGCAAGAGTTCAAAAGAAATAAACATTTCAAGAAAGGAGATACAAGTCTCTTTATGGGCAATAGAGAAAAAGTTGTTGTCGAAGACTAAGGAGACTATTCTTTGAAGCTTCCAAATGGTTTGGAAGTTGTTTGAAAAAAAATTTGTATGCTCCTAGTTTGACTAGGAACATATCTCCGTTTCTCTTTAAGACAATATGGTTATAGCTTCAAATTTGTGGACAATGGTATTTGTGCTTTAATGAATAATGTCTTTTATTTTAAAAAAATGTCGTCTAATGGCATTTAAGAATTAGTTCATGATAACACATCCTTTGATAACAGTTTGTACCAATCAAGCACCAAGAAACTCAAAATGGTTTTAAGTAAGACTTATCTTTGGCATTTTCGCCTTGGTCACATAAACAAAGATCGCATACATACACTTCAAAAGAATGGTCTTTTGGAATCAAATGAAGATTCATTTGATAAGTGTGAATATTGTTTACAAGAAAGATGACCAAGGAACCATTTAGTGGAACCAATGAAAGGGCAAAAGACTTATTAGGTATCATACATTCGATGTATGTGGTCCTTTTAAGAAAATGACAAGGAACGGTGAAAGATACTTCATTACCTTTATCGACGATTATAGTCGTTATGGGTATGTGTACTTGTTAAGACACAAAGATGAAGCTTTTGAAATGTTCAAAGTCTTCCAAAATGAAGAAGAAAATAAACTCAATAAAAGCATCAAAGTACTTCGTTCGGATAAAGGAGGTGAATACCTTAGTGATACTTTTCAAGATCATCTTAGGAGTTGTGGGATCATCTCACAACTCACTCCTCCCGGAACACCACAACATAACGGTGTGTCTGAAAGGAGGAATCGAACTCTATTGGATATGATTCAATCTTTGATTCCTAGAAACACATTGCCTCTATCATTTGGGGGTTTCGCAGTACTCTCCGTTGCCCGTATTCTAAATATAGCCCCAAGAAAGTGGACAAGCCACCATTTGAAATATAGCATGGAAGGGTTCCATCATTATCATATTTAAAGGTATGGTGTTGTGAGGCTTATGTTAAGCACACCACCTAAAACAAACTTGAGAGCCGATCCACTAAGTGTATCTTTATAGGATATCCCAAAGACTCTATGGGATATTTTTTCTACAACCCAACCGAGCAAAAGGTGTTTATTGCTCGACAGGCCGAGTTCTTGGAAACTAAGTTTCTTATGGAAGGAACTAGTAGAAAGGTGGAACTCTAGGAGGATCGAGAACCACAAGCCGATACACGTTTGGTTGATACTAGCAATCAACAAGAGGTTGTTGAGAATGATCAAATTTTTGATCAAAACACACAAAACGTTCGCAAATCTGGTAGAATTAGTAATCCACCCGAAAGATATGGATTTCTCATGGATGGATGATATGTGGTAGATTCGGATGAGCCCACCACATACCGCGATGCAATGTCACAATTCGATTATGACAAATGGCTTGAATCCATGAAGGTTGAGATGCAATCCATGCATGACAACCAAGTATGGGATTTGGTTGTACCACCTCTTAACTCCAAGCTGGTTGGAAGTAAATGGGTTTTCAAGAAGAAAACCGATATAGATGGAAACTTGGATACTTATAAAGCAAGACTTATAGAAAAAGGTTTTACTGTAACTCAAGGGGTTGATTATGAAGAGACCTCCGGTGGTAATGCTAAATTCTATTACGATATTATTTGCCATAGCCGCATATTATGACTATGTTATTTGGAAAATGGATGTCAAAACCGCTTTACTAAATGGACATCTTGAGGAAGATGTCTATATGGTTCATCCCAAAGGTTTTGTTGATCCACAACATCCTAATAAAGTATGCAGGTTAAAGAAATCAATCTATGGATTGAAACAAGCATCTAGAAGTTGGAATCACCATTTTGATGAAGAGGTTAAGAAATTTGGATTCATCAAGAACGCCAATGAGGCTTGTGTGTATAAGAAAGCTAGTGGGAGCATCATTACTTTCTTAGTATTGTATGTTGATGACATACTACAATTTGGAAATGACATTTCAACCATGGAAGGTGTAAAAGCCTGGCTTGGGAGTTGTTTTTCCATCATGGATCTTGGTGAAGCTGCCTATATTTTGGGAATAAAGATCTATAGGGATAGATCAAGGCGGTTGATAGGTTTAAACCAAAGTGCATACATAGATAAAATCTTGAAAAGGTTCAATATGGAGCTCTCTAAGAAAGGTTTGGTACCTATTCAAAGAGGAACAATATTGAGTAGGTCTAAATGTCCAAGCTCAAAGGACGAGCAAAAGAAAATTAAAGGAATCCCATATGCATCTGCTATAGGATCCATCATGTATGCAATGATATACACATGACTGGATGTGTCATGCGCCTTAAGTATGACAAGTATATTCCAACAAAATCCGGGAAGTAGCCATTGGATGGCTGCAAAGAGTATATTGAAATACCTTAGAAGGAGTAAGGATATGTTTCTAATATATGGTTCTGGTGAGGAGGAACTCGTTGTAAAGGGTTTCATGGATGCGAGTTTCCAAACTGATCGAGATGATTCTCGATCATAATCGGGATATGTTTTCATTATGAATGGAGGGGCAGTCTCTTGGAAGAGCGCAAAACAATATGTGGTAGCATTGTTCACCACAGAATCATAATACATCCCCACCTCATTGGAAGCTCAATAAGCTGCATGGATAAGGAAGTTCATTGCCGACCTAGGAATAGTCCGTACCATTCAGGACCCTCTAGATATCTTTTGTGACAACGAGGGTGTGATTTCTCAAATCAAGGAATCATGTGCACATCATAAGACGAGGCACATTGAGCGGAGATTCAACTACATAAGGGATGGAGTTGAAAAATGAAAGATGTGTATTCGCAAAGTTCACACCGATCAAAACATTACGGATCCACTCACGAACTCCTTGAAAGGCCGAAGCATGACGGGTCATACTTGCGCCTTAGGAATTCTATATTCTAGTGATTGGATTTGATCTATGTATTTGGATATCAGAACACTTGTTTTTTGACTCATTCATATGATTATGGTTTATGATTATGACATTTTGAGTTATGTTCCATTTTTTAATGTCTAAATTCCTAAATAAGTCAATTATCTAAATGTTCGTAGTCGTTTATATTTGTGAGAACAAATATGAAGGTAAGACTATTATGAACTTGGATTGGTGGATATTCATAAGTTATGAATATAGATCAAGGGTTTGCTACCAAGATTGATAGATATTTAGGGATATAACTATTGGACTGACCCGCCCTCAAATGTTACTGCATGGAATCCATGTGATTGGTGGTCATAAGTATAATTAAGTAAAGGCGAATATCATAGTATCCTCTGACCTAAGATACATATTGGGTCTTGATATTCACCAAAACATTATGCATTGACTTAGTTTTTTGCTGCTCTAAAACATGACGGTACATAAGGATGAGATCATGTATCGTACGAGGTGATTGTGAGAGACGCATGTAGTCAAAAGACGATTTGTCCCTCTTATTCGTTAAGAGTAAGATGTCTAAGGCCCGCTTAGTTAAATCAACAGAGAATGATCACTCTGTATCTCTGGATTTGACATGATGTTGGTGCATAAATGTCAGTAGTTCATAGTCTAGTGTCTGTAATCGAGTCTGTAATGTTATTTATGTTTTTGTTTAAAGCGAAGTTGTTAACAAGTTCGCCTAGGCGAACTTGTTGAACAAGCGAAGTTATGGACAACTTCGCCTGAACATATCAGGCGAAGTTGTCGTGTATTTATATTAGATGTTACGGCTTGGTTTAGGTTAATCAGTTAGTTGGTCGTGAGTTCAGTTGTTCAAGTTAGTCGTTTGAGTCGATCGAGTTGAACGTGTGTTTTGTAACAGTGATATTTACATCACGTGAGTTCGGTTATAATATATAACGTGTTTCGTGTATTCGTGTGTTTGTGTTCTATATTCGTAACGATCTACGCAGGGATTCCGCACCTGAGTAGACCGCGATATCTCGTGCGATCCGTCCAGGGAACCTACAATTGGTATCAGAGCTTTTGCTCGATTGTGTGGTTCGGGATATTCACGCGGGTGTAGAAATCGTCCCGTTTCGACTATTCGCGGGACGTGTTTTTGGTGTTTTTGATCATTCTTACCTCCTACCATCGTGTTCAAGCCTTTACACCGTCAAAAACCTCGTTAAAATCCGATTTACAGATCTGCAGAAACTTCGTGTTCATCAGGCGAAGTTGCCGTCACTGTTCGTAGGGTTTCGGCGAAGATATAAGGTTAAGCGAAGTTATCCACAACTTCGCCTACCTTCTCAAGTTCGCCTAATTCAAGCGAAGTTCTCTACAACTTCGCCTACCTCTTAAGTTCAATTCTCATGTCTTTAAAGGAACAGTTGAACAAGGTGTATGATCCGATGGTATCATACAAATGGCTTTAAAGGAACAGTTGAACAGGGCTGCCAACAATCTTTGGGTTGTAGATAGCGGCTGTTCCCGGCACATGACGGGTAACAAATACTTGTTACACGATTTGAAACCTGTTCAAGGAGGGAGAGTAAGTTTTGCCGGAGAAAGTGGAGGCAATATTATTGGAAAGGGAACGGTGTCGAACGGAAAGATGACGTTGGAGAATGTCAACTTTGTAGAAGAATTGAAGCACAATCTGCTGAGTGTGTCGCAGATTTGTGATAAGGAGTACACCGTTCATTTTACAAAGAACGAGGCGATCGTGCTGAAACCGGGTTTTCAGATACCAGAGGAGTGGATTTTGATGAAGGCTCCTCGTGATAGGAATACGTACATTATGGATATGAGATCAACTGAAATGGCCACGGCAGAGTCATGCCTTTTGACAAAAGCGAGTGAAACAGAGTCCGAATTGTGGCATAGGAGAATGGGACACATTCATCTTCGGAAGATGAACCACATTGTCAAGAATGGGCTTGTGCTGGGCGTTCCCTTGAAAAATTTCAATTTTGAAGATAAATGTATAGCATGCAAGAAGGGAAAGCAGCACAAGAAATCCCATCTCACCAAGAAAGTAAATTCAATTGCCAGTACTCTAGAATTGCTTCACATGGATCTCTTCGGTCCCGTGTATGCAAAAAGTCTAGGAGGTACTTCATACTGCTTGGTGATCACTGATGACTACTCACGATACTCGTGGGTATATTTCCTGAAATCAAAAGATGAAACGGCTCAGATGGTGAAGAATTTGATTACCAAAGTTGAGAACGTTATGGATAAAAGGGTTAAGTTCATCAGAAGTGACAATGGAACAGAGTTCAAGAATTTTGAGATGGAGATCTTCTGTCTTCAGAGAGGGATTGAACACCAATACAGCGCTCCTTATACACCGCAACAGAATGGAGTGGCTAAAAGGAAGAACCGAACGTTAATTGAAGGAGCCAGAACTATGCTGGCTGATTCAAAGCTTCCTGTGGTGTTTTGGGCTGAAGCTGTTGCTACAGCCAGTTATGTTCTGAATAGAGTCTTAACTGTTAAAAGACTGGGTAAGACATGTTATGAGCTTATGCATGGAAGAAAGCCCAACTTGAGTGGTCTAGAACCATTCGGGTCCCCTTGTTCGATTTTGAAGACAAATTCTAAATTTGGTGAAGTAGCCGATGAAGGAATCTTAGTCGGTTATGTTGTTGGGACTCCCAACAGACGTGTCTTCAATACATCGACAAGCAAGATTGAGGTGGTGTGTAACACAGATATCACAAGTTACCAACCGCCAAAACCAAGCAACGGACCTGCGGAGTTTTTCGACTATGTTAAACTTTTTAAGTCTTTTAACATACCGGATTTAGATATCTCTGAAGAAGAAGAAAGAGTTGCTACGAAGATGATCCTTGATGAGGAAGAAAATCTATTGCAAAGACAGCAGATTGATAAATGTCAACCTTCCTCATCAAATACTATCGATACCCCTGCTGCCTCAACTGAAGAAGAATTTATCAATCCTTTTCACTCTCAGCATTAAACAACCATTGACGAGCTCTCTTCTAACTTGGAAGACAATTTGCATGTCGGTTCTGTTCCGACCACGAGAATTTATAAAGATCACCCTTTGGAGAATGTGATTGGTGATGTGTCCTCCGGTGTACAAACAAGACGTAGCTTGGATGAGCACACCTGTGTTTACACAAGCATTAAGGAGACAGGAATAATCAACGAATGCTTGTACACCTGCTTTATCAGCCAGATTGAACCGAAAAATTATCAAATGGCTTTAAAGGACAGCCGGGTCGAAGCCATGCAAGAAGAGTTGGCTCAGTTCAAGAAAATGGAAGTTTGGGATTTGGTTGAAAAACCAAAGCATGTGCATGCGATTGGCACAAAATGGGTGTTTAAGTGCAAGAGAGATGAGAAAGGGATTATCATAAGAAACAAGGCGAGGCTAGTTGTGAAAGGATTCAATCAACAAGAGGGGATTGATTATAATGAAGTGTTCGCTCCTGTCGCAAGGTTGGAAGCCATAAGATTGTTTTTGGCGTTTGCTGCATATAAAAAGATGAAGGTATTTCAGTTGGACGTGAAGAGTGCTTTTTTGAATGGGAAAGTTAATGAGGTTGTGTATGTTGAGCAACCTCCGGGTTTTCCTGACCCAGATTTTCCAGACCATGTGTACAAGTTAAGCAAGGCATTGTATGGATTACATCAGGCACCTCGTGCCTGGTACTCAACTCTGTCAGACTACTTGCTTGAAAATGGGTTTGAAAGAGGTCAGATAGATAGCACGCTGTTTGTGAAGAGACAAGGAAGCGACTTCCTGCTAGTGCAAGTCTACGTGGATGACATTATTTTTGCTGCATCAAAAGTCTCCATGTGTCAAGATTTTGAGGCCGTCATGAAGAAAAGGTTTGAAATGAGTGCTATGGGTGAACTAACTTTCTTTTTAGGATTGCAGGTTGATCAAAAGAAGGATGGGATGTTCATTCACCAGACCAAGTATGTCCATCATGTGCTCAAACGATTCAAGATGGAGGACAGCACTCCATTCGACACTCCAATCTGCGTCAATCACAAATTGGGTGCAGAGTCAGACGGTGATGCAGATGTGGACCCAACTCAGTATCGGGCTATTATAGGTTCTTTAATGTACTTAACTGCTTCTAGGCCTGATATAATGTTTGCTGTTTGTCTTTGTGCTCGTTTTCAGGCAAACCCAAAGGAATCTCACATGAAAGGTGTGAAGAGGATCTTGCGGTATCTCAAGGGCAACCCGAAGCTGGGGTTGTGGTACCCGAGAGGAGGAGACTTGGAGCTAGTCGCCTACACAGACTCTGATTATGGTGGGTGCAATCAGAGTCGGAAGTCAACAACAGGAGGATGTCAGTTTCTTGGTGGCAGATTGGTGTCGTGGCAATGCAAGAAACAGACTTCGGTCGCAATTTCAACCTGTGAAGCAGAATACATGGCAGCATCCAACTGCTGCTCCCAGGTTCTTTGGATTCAACAACAGTTGCGCGACTATGGTCTGAATTTCTTACTTACTCCTATTTGCATTGATAACACAGCTGCTATCTCAGTAACTAACAATCCCGTGAAACAAAGTAAAACTAAACATATTGACATACGTCATCATTTCATACGGGATTGTGCTGAGAAGAAACTGATAGTGCTTGAAAAGGTGGATACGCTTGATAATTTCGCTGATCTTTATACTAAAGCGTTTGATAAAACAAGATTTCAAAACCTTATTGAGCTAAATGGGATGATCAATCCCAAGTAACCATGCTTTTCTTGTAATATTTAAATAAAAAAAAAGGGTCACTATCGCTTAAAAATATGTCGGTTACATCAGTTTGAAGGACTTGTCTTCGGATATGTTTTGGTCCTCATTTTCTACTTGTAGATTTTGAGGATAGCCATTAACCAGATTACTGATTGTGACCGGGGCGGTTTATGATGAGTTTTCATTCTTTCGCTTAAAATTAGTCAATCATACTTAGTTATAAGGACACATACTAGTATGTGGTCGGTCCAGCTGATCCATTGGATCTTCGGGATAGCCGTTTACCTGAAGACTTTGTTTTGGTCGGGGCGATTAATGTTAAAATTTTGAAAAAAATAGGGAAATGAAATTATTTTTCAAGTCTACTACTTCGTAAGAAGTACGTTTGCTATGTTAAACGGAAAATTGATCCAACCTTGGAAAATGATAGATATACTAACTTTGTGTGCTTAACTAGTGAAGTTATTAGGCTTAAAAGGCTTTAGGACAGTCATTGTATGTCATGGTAACTTTTTATGGTGCGTAAAAGTAGACGTGATACAAACTAAATCTACTTGATTTTACGTGGAAACTCCTTACGAGTTTTGCATGTCTTCATATATATCTTTCCGAATGATAAGCAGAAAAGCGATTACCCAGTCATACACGAGCCCGTAAGTGTTCTGATTCCCGTGAAGATAGCATTTCAAGAAACTGCAGTGATCCAGATTCGGGACTTGCGGTTATTTACTACTCTGAAGTCTATGTAAATTTGTGAGTTATTCAAAAAAAAAAAAAAAAATGTGAGTTATTGGAACTTTCTATAGCTAAAAATGTCAAGACTTCTCGATCATAGAGTAAGAAGGAGAACGGGAAGCAGATGAAGAGTAATTACAAACTTAATCAGACACTATGGGTCGAGGTCAATTCGGGGTGACTTGGGGAAAGCCAAATACGCTTTGAGGATAGATAGGAGGCATCAATATTTCTGAGTTGTTGCCCACTTAAATTTTGAGGAATAATTGAACCTAACTCGTATCACAGACACGATGAAAACCATCTTAAGTTATTTACATGCTTACAACCTGTCTCTTTATGTCATAATACAGCTAAACACGGATCTATGTGACAGTCACATACTTAGTATGATTCCTGTTCGGATCTTTTCTAAAACGTAGCAGTCCCTATCCAGACTGAAATTTGATCCCTTATACTTAAATTGTTTAAAGTTTTCTTTTTCTGTAGTTGTATTTGTTTATAACGGGTTACTTGGACTTGAACGTGTCATTTAGTTCTTAAAGGAAAGTTTTATAACTTAATTGGAAAACTGTTAAACTTATAAGGTTAAATTTTGTAAATATATAGGCGATGTTGTTGAACATGCGAAGTTGTGGATAACTTCGCCTAGGCGAAGTTATCCGTAACTTCGCCTGTATAACTTCGCCCCTATATAAGGATTTTCAAGAGTCAAACAGTTCATTATTCTAAATATCAGCGAACTTATTCTCCGTTTACACAGCGAACTTATATACTGATCCTACTTGTTTTCTTTCTTCGATCTCAAACCGATTTAAAGGTATGTTTGGGTTATATATCTTTTACTCGATGTTCGATGTTGTTAATCCTAGGTTGTTTCGACACCCGGTTAACGACCTCGGATGTTCGTAACCTATACCCGATTTCAAAACTTGTTTTACGTGTTCATGTACAACCTGGTCGTTTAGTTATCATTAATATCATGTGTTTGAGCCTCCTCAATCGTCAAAGTTAATCGAAACACCGGTTTTTCGGATTTCGATTAACCTTACTGTCGCCGTTTCAGATTCAGGCGAAGTTAAGGTTTAGGCGAAGTTATCCGTAACTTCGCCTGAAGCTTAAATTCGCCTGAGGCGAAGTTATCCGTAACTTCGCCTGATGCTCAACTTCGCCTGAAACTTAAATTCGCCTGAGGCGATGTTGTGGTGAGGCGAACTTAAAGATGAAGCGAAGTTGTTCCCAACTTCGCCCCAACTTTAACTTCGCCTGGATCCTTTTAACTTAACAATTATTAGACGAACTTAAAGATGAAGCGAAGTTGTTCCCAACTTCGCCTCAACTTTAACTTCGCCTATACAGTTTTTATCACAACTTCGCTCATGGTAATAAGCGAACTTGTGTTATGCTTTAGTGTTTATCGAACTTGGTTCGTTTGTTGCAGATATGGCTGCTGTTGCCGGTGCTGGAGGTGCTGGAGGAGATGACGGAGGAGACAATCAGAGGCAATTCTTCCCGGGTCACAACATGTTCATCACCTTAGACCCGGAAGCGAGTGGTGTGGAGGATTATCGCGAGATAATCACCTTCCTCCTACGCTAGAGGATATTCCACGCAATCACGACGACACTGCCGATATCCTTACCCAATATCGAGGACTTCTGGCAGACGGTGGAGTACGATTGTCGTGTTGAGCCCCCGGTCATGAGAGCAACGGTAAATAATCAAGAAGTTCAGTTCTCATCTGAACAAATTCGGGTGGCGTTACGCTTTGGAGAGGAGACTCGGGATGACCCGACTGACTTTGTGGCTCCGTTTCGTGATGTAGCATTTCTGCGAATGGGCTATTCTGGTCCATTGGGCGATACCCAGAGACGGAAGGGGTTCCTGCTCGATCAGTGGCGCTTCCTCATGCACGTCATGATTGTGTGTATGTCTGGGAGGAAGGCGGGCACTGACGGTATGGGTGCGACCATGCAGTCCGCAATGACTGCTCTGACCTATAACAAACGTTATAGTTTCAGTCAGATGGTCTTTTACGAGATCGACAGACAGAGGAGGGCGATGGCTCGTGAGCGGTTCATAATGTATCCAAGATTCATCCAGATGATCTTGAACCATGTGGCTCCGAATTTGCCTCAACGACGCCCGATAAGATACGTGGAGAATGTGAGCAAACGTATCTTTGCTCAATGCCGTACTTCGAGTGCGAGGAGCAAGCCTGAACGTCGTCCAAGGCATACTCCACTCTTCGGGTACTTGATAAACCCGGGGTATGTGCCAGCTCGGGGAGACGTGTTCAGAGACCCTCAACCACAACAGGCAGGAGCAACTCGAGATGTACCTACTGTGCCTGTGGTGGCAGCTGAGGAGGATGTAGACCTTGATGCTGCATTTGGCGGCCAAGGTTTCTTTGACATGGATCGTTTTGATCCAAATGAAGAAGTGCAGGTCTCTGCTGCACAGGTGAGGGAAGTGATTGTGACTAGAGCAGCTACGATGGTGGCTGACTCCGATCTTGACGATGTTATGAATGAGGCGAGGAGGATGTTGGTGACTAGAGAGAGGACGTTGGGGAAGAGAAAGAGGACGGTGGATGATAGTGAGTCAGAGGAAGAAGAGGAGGACATACACAAGTTGATCAGACGTTCGAGACGTGAAAGGACAGGTGCTGGTATGGGAGCTGGAGAGACTTCACGTGTTATACGTTTTGCTCCATCCGCACTGTCAGGTATGTCAATTGTTCCTACTTCTGTACAGGTTACAAGCGCCGCAGATGTTCCTGTGGTGGCTACATTAGCTGTCGGCATCCCATCCATCACACTACAGACGACGACTCCGGAGATTGTGTCGTTACCACCTCCAACGCTTACTCCTTCAGAGGTGGTGGCACGGTTTGTAGAGTCGACGGTCGTCGCAACTGCAGGGTTGTCGGTCACGATACCACCTGCGGTTACGTCCACAACTGCTTCTGAAGTCCCAGTTGCATTCGAAATCCCTGCTGAGTATACTCCAGATACATCTAATATGAGATTTGATTTCGATGCAACCATCTCAGACTCGGAGAGAATAGCTGCACTTGAGCGGGTCGTGGCAGAGCAATCAAGGATCAACTTTATCCAGACCCAGGCTATTCAACGCCTTGTAGCAGAAAATCAACTACGGTCGTCCCTCCTGGTTGAGCATGGGATGATTATAGATGCTATGAAGGCGTTCTTGGCATCTCAGGGGGAGACATGCTGTAGAGGCGACGAGTTGAGGACTAAGAAGAGAAACGATAGAGACGATGATCCCAATGCACCGAAAGGTGCAGGTGGTGAGTTGCCAAGAACTACTCAAGCTCTTGGGACTTCCACAGCTCAGGGGGAGTCTGCAGGTGCAGTTGGTGGTGATGAGGTGGTGATGGTTGATGATGAAGATGATGTGATTGATGCGTTGAGAGAGTTAGATGATGATATGCTGGATGATGATGTGTTTGATGATGATGTGCTGCCGTGTGAGGAGATTGAGAAGATTGGCGCACAGATTGTGATTGAAGATGGGATAGAAGAGGGGGAGATAGTAGAAGAAGACGTTGAACACGAGATCCCAGATGTTGAGAAAGCCGACATGGGTACTGAGATGGATGAGACTGAGTGGGAGGAGCAGCCTAGGTGGAAGGAAGGCTGTGCTCATTGGTTTATTAAGACCAAGAAGCCTGCTGTTCCAGCCATGTTCAAGAAGAGTTATAACATCAAAGGCTATGCTGAGTCGAAGAAGGGAATTATCTGTTGGATATATGATGAACAGATAAAGTTGTTTGTGGTGAAGCGTTATGATGGTATTCAATACTTCAAAAGAACCCTGAGATCTCTCAATACGTTGCCGGAATGTGAGGTGAAGGATTTGGCCAGGTTGGGCCTGATAAATAGAAGTGACGACAACATGGCAAGAGTGATTGGGAAGATCGTGTGGAAAGAAAGCATAAAAGAGAAGAAGTTTGAATTATTAAAGCCACAGAAGGGAAAGCTTGTGGAGGATACAGAAAGGGGAATGAGAGAAGATGGCAAGCCATGGATGGTGATGAAGTACAAACCGATCCGATGCATCAAGGAGGTTCCAATGAAGACTATGCCTCAAGATGTGTTGAAGAATCTTAAATGGTGGTATGTTGATTGCCAGACTGCTGAAGCCGTGATGGAAGACGAAGACGAACAAGAAGTGCTGAGGGTGTATGATCCGATGCATCTTGTTAACTTATCGAAAGCTGATCTGCAAGTGTTGAATGAAATGAAGATATTCTATATTCCTGCTTGGAAGGATGAAGCAAGGAAATATCAGCGAGTAGTCACGGTATGTGTTAGAGAAGGAGTGCATGCGTGAAGATACAGGATTACAAGACAAGAGCTTAAAGATCAAGATATGAAGCTACTGCCAAGGGGGAGTCTGTTGGTGCATAAATGTCAGTAGTTCATAGTCTAGTGTCTGTAATCGAGTCTGTAATGTTATTTATGTTTTTGTTTAAAGCGAAGTTGTTAACAAGTTCGCCTAGGCGAACTTGTTGAACAAGCGAAGTTATGGACAACTTCGCCTGAACATATCAGGCGAAGTTGTCTTGTATTTATATTAGATGTTACGGCTTGGTTTAGGTTAATCAGTTAGTTGGTCGTGAGTTCAGTTGTTCAAGTTAGTCGTTTGAGTCGATCGAGTTGAACGTGTGTTTTGTAACAGTGATATTTACATCACGTGAGTTCGGTTATAATATATAACGTGTTTCGTGTATTCGTGTGTTTGTGTTCTATACTCGTAACGATCTACGCAGGGATTCCGCACCTGAGTAGACCGCGATATCTTGTGCGATCCGTCCAGGGAACCTACACATGACATAAGTGGAAAAAGGATAAATGATAGATTCACCCAAATCATATTCAAGTAAGGGACTTGAAGGGGGTGATGTTATTGAAAGGGACTTCGTCATACGTATTAGGGGCAGTAAACCGTTGTTAGGCGGTATTTGCTATTTGCATCAATCATTTATGTATCTTGTGAAACTGGGAGATTGTTGGAATCGGTTTGCCCAAGACACATATTAGAGTTGATGTGGCTAGTACGTTATGATCCCAAGTCGGGTCATACCCAATAACAAGCTAAACAAACACCACAATATTTATTTAAGATATGATCTAACAAATAAATATCAACACTTAGAATATTTGGAATTGGGTTTCTAAATATTTTCACTTGTGTAGTAAATAAATTATATGGATAATTTATGTTATGAGAGATTATGCATTTTGCATATACCATGTTATTTAAGTTGGTTAAATAACAATATGCAAGACTTACTCTATTTTGTATTTTGCATATACCATGTTATTTAAGTTGGTTAAATAACAATATGCAAGACTAACTGCATTATGCATTTTGCATATACCATAATTATTTAAGTTGTTTAAATAGAAAACATGCAAATCATATTGGTTTTGCATGATACTTGTAAAATATATCAAAGTAATAAAAGATGAGGTGCATTGGTTGTAAAATCTTTGGCCGCCTACATGCTTCCCCCTCTCTCTCATCTCTTAACTACTTTATATTTTCAAGACATGCATGGAAATTGGTTGGTGGTCTTGTGAGGTGCATTGGTTGCATCTTAATTTTTCTCTCACATACACAAGAAGCAAAAACTCTCTCTTCTTTCTCTCTAATTTTTGGCCAAGGAAAAGAAAAACAAGAAAGAGTTTTTAAATGTAAATCCTAGCATAAAAAAGGTGTTTGTTGGAAGCTTGAAGTGTATACAAGCTCGAGGCTCTTCTATCTTGAAGTGTAGCCAGTCATATATTCATCTCCTTCGTTTTCTTGGGCTTTTGAAGGTAGTATGCTAAGAACACCCTATGGTTGTTTATATTGGTAAGCATGCAAATTAATATATGGATCCGGGGCTTGGGTTTTGCATATAAAATCGGTTTTATATTCATCTAATTAACAAGATTTAAATCTTATTTATCAACTGTGTTTTTCATATAAATGGGTTTATATGACTTTGATAATCTTGTTAAAACCCAACAAATCCTAGCATTACAAAGGTGTTTTGTTGGATGCTTGAAGGGTATACAAGCTTGAGGTCTTCCCTTTAGAAAACTAGCATTCAATCTAGCATCTTCTTCTTTTTCTTGGACTCTTGAAGGTATATTACGTAAACACCCTATGGTTCTTTATATGTGTTAGCATGTAATTCCGTATATGGATCGGGGGCTTGGGTTTTTCATATAAAATCGGTTTTATATTCATCTAATTAACAAGATTTAAAACTTATTTTTGCATTGCATTTTTCATATAAATTAGGTTATATGACTTTGATAGTCTTCTTAAAACCTAACACGGGGTCCCGAATATTCTTTCTTTGGTTTTTCACACTCCTTTTAAAAGTTTACGAATTCTTGATAGTTGTATCATCAGACTTTTAACTTATCGAATCCAACCCTTTTGTTTAATGTTGGCAAGTCCTTCCCAGTATTTCGCATAAATTTCTTTACCTTTCTCACAGTCATAGCCATGTTCCATTTCAGGCCCGTTTAGTCAAGATCATCTGTATCAATCTGGTCATAATCCTCATTAGTCAGCTCACATGTAGCAATCTTACTACCCACCGGTTGTTCATAAAATTTCACAAATGCACACACGAAGGAAAATTGTTGCTCAGCCTCCTTCATGTTCACATTTGGTGGTGGTGAACTTTGAGGAATTGTACCATTAGGAGTAGAACCCAATCTAGAAGCCATAAAACATACATTAGTAACATCCTCACCACTTTGTGAAATATCTTGACTATGTAGCGAATAAAAAGCAGTGATTGGAACCGAACTACTACTCACACGCAGTGATCCACCATACAAGGTAGGGTCTTAATTATCCTTTGATGAATTTTGACTCTTCAAGTCATATTCCCTTTCTTCAATCTTTTGATGAACTCCATAGCAGTATGATTATCATTTTTGAAGAAACCGTTCTCCATAGTAGTAAGACTCATGTTTGAAGAAAGCATTCTTCACGGTGTCAATCTGATTATATTAACTCGGTTCTATTTTTTTTTTGTCATTTCAGCGATTAAATACAGAACCTTGTCAACATATCTTCAAAAACCTCCCCTTCAATAGACTAAAGTTTCTGAATTGAAACTTAAGCATGACTTTCTTTCTTTCTTGCATATTTCCTATACTTCTCATCATCAAATCTTAATACTTGCAACTTGATGAAAAATATTTTCTGGTAAAGCCATAGTCAGAGTAGAATAAACCTTTGTTTCAATCACCAAGACTTTCTTTTCTTCATTTAATAACTTTCAAAAGGTTTGTCAGTATAGTTTGTAGTTTGTAGTAGGATTACCAAACAATGGGCTAGTATACACAACATCCATGCTACGAATGCAATCAGGATGAGCAGATCCCAAACGTGCTCGAAACCTTGATTCCAACTTTGATAACTCACACAGCTTCATGAGTCTCGGGAATTTAGTATGCGAACCGATCTTAGTATCTAAGTTAAGCATATGCTACATAAGAGAGTTTTGAGAAGCCAAAGCTTAGAAATTTGCCATTTTGGGAACTTTGGGTGAAAACTGTTAGAATTGATAGTTATGGGTTGAAATTGTCAAGTTTCGAAATTTCAGAGTAACGAATGAGCATATACTTTAGGAATGAACGAATCTATTGGTTAACGAATGAGTTTTGTCTTCATCAACGAATGTGATGTTTATGATTAACGAATGGATATATAACGAATATCATTGTTCAAGCGAATGAAGAATAATGAATGAAAGATAATATTCAAACAAATTAACAATAACGTATGAGTGTTATCAAGAATAAGGTTTTATGTGAATGAAGTTGGTACTATTCTAACAAATGGGATGTTAGATATGAATGACAGCTGGCAAAAACGGTTAGAATGGCCACACGAATGAGTAGTTTTTCATAACGAATGAACATTCAAACGGTGTTGAATGAACCTTCAAATCTTCAACCAATTTCTAGATTAAAACCAATACCAAAGCAAATCCAAACCACACTATGACTGGTCAAACTCGTCCAAAACTGAACCAAATTCCACAAATAACCAATCCAAACACTAGTCTAAACATTCCGAACACACTCAATAAATTTTGACCAAAACAAGTCAAAATAACACTCTGTTCCCGCTCAGTGGCATTAATTGTGACTGATGATTTGTAGTAAAATGTGTTCAAGGTTATAGCATTTGATCGCTACTCGACTGTATAGTGAATGGAGGCCCATTCGCTATACAATATAATGAACGACGGCTTATTCATTAAGGTATTACCATTCGTTATGGAGGCATAACGAATGGTGTCTCATTCGTTACTATAGTATAACAAATGAGGCTAACTTAACGAATGAGAAATGATGGCCTATATATAGGCAGCTCTTGTTCATTGTAATGTAGAGATCCAAGCCTAATTTATCCAAGTACCGTTACAATGCCGGATTTTCTCTATAACTTATCCTTAATGTATACACCATAATGTATCTTCATCCTTTAATGTTATGAACAATATTTAACGTATTAGTCTCGTGTTTATTCGCATTGATGTATCGTGTTAGCGGCTAGATCTTGGCTCTTAAACGTGTTTCAACAACTTCATATCCTTTTAATTATATAAAATTGACACAATTAAACCTTCACAGATGATCAGAACATCATCCTAACAATCAGAACATCAAAACAATGTCAATTTACATGTTTATAGTGATTAGCTGAGTGATTTCAAGTCCATACAGTTCTAAAATCAACTTCAATACGCCTTAGATACGATTAACAATTGATAAGTATAACCTTCCTAATCGTAAATTAATTAGACACAAGCTCTGTTACCACTTGAGAAACCGTGTACTGATTAATAACAGGTAATTACGTTACGGATCTAGTCTTCAATATGATTTACAATTAGAAATATGATTAACTGTGTGCACTGTGTGTTAAGAGAGCAATTGGATAAAGTATCAGCACACAAAGTACAATGAAAAGAAGTGGTAATTATTTCAATACTTGGGTATTTACAAGAGATGACCTCATTCGTTATACAAGCCATAACGAATAAGAGTCATTCGTTTACATTATACTAATTAATAAGCACATTCGTTGTTCACATTTGTTAACATGTCTAACGAATGAACATGAATAAACATACGGGGACACATTCGTTATTAGCTAATCTAACGAATGTGTCTTACATTAGCCAATTTGCCTTATAAAATTACCAAAATACCCCTATACTTTATATAAATGACCAAATACATTAAACAAAGACAAAGAGGCATAAATGTGTACCAACAGTTGAGGTACAAACTGAAGACTTGGTTCATGCATATTTGGAAGAACACATGTATTCCTACGATATTCAAATTATAAGGACAACATTGTACACACTCACTTTAAGACGTCAGATGATGTTTCGGTTTCGTCAGATGATGCCGAATTTAAAGATTCTTCCTCTGCTCCATTTGTTGAAACTCGGGATGTTCCTGAGTTATATGTCAATGAATCTTCCCAACATTTGATTTATCAATCGTCTGAAGAAAATGTCACTAATCGAAAAGATAAAATTGTAGATCATAAAAGTCTGACACATCGAATTAATATTACCATCCTCAGGACAATATAATTGTTGATACGAATAACGGTGTTCGCACACTGACGTGATTTCAATGCCCCACTTAAAAATAATCCCAAATATATTAAATAACTAGTGGTAAATGGATATTGAACACATGGAGTTTGTGAAAAACGCGTCTACTAAGTAGTTTGTAAATTAATGAAACTGAAACAAAAATGCAGAAAAGTAATCTCAAAGTTTTGTTTGTTTGATTTGTAGCACTGAAATTAAACTACAAACAACTAAGAAATTTGTTAACGATTAAGAGAAAGAGTGTTCCTCCCAGGATTCAGGTTTCATATGAACAACCAAGGTTAATGTTCAACTGGAAAGAACCATATAGACGTGATTCATGTATGTGCAATTGTTTGTGATAAAAGGGGACTAAGTATTCGGATTACTAGAACACGAGGTTGTCACCCGATGAAAAATTAGCGTAGCCAACTCCAATCCCTCCTCTATATCTCTATTGCCAATGGCACCAAGAGCGTATGGTTAATAATAAAAATCAAACTATATTAACAAACTACAAACAATCTAACAAACACCATAATAATACTAAGCACGAAAGATTAGATTACTATTCCAAAAATTAAAGAACCATAGTCATTTACAGTGAAACCTTAGATCCAGGAAGAACACAAAAAAAATTAGCCACTCATCGTTTGGATGATCATAACAACATCATACCCGAAATCCATAGATAGAATATCTTCAATCATCCCTAAGAAATCACCATAAATATTGTTCTTAACCCTGGAAAATCACCCCAAGAGGTTTTGTCATAGGTTCAAAAATATGACAAAAGATAATGAAAGGGCACTCAAAAATTAATTATGAAGCAAAAAACAACATCAACTTGCAGGCTCCACCGTAAGCTACGGTGGGTACCGTGGGACTTTTTGCATGTGGGACTTTTTAATAATGAAAGGCCTTTAAACACCTACAGTGGCTTCCCACTGTGCTACAGTGGGACTTTTTGCATGCATCCTATCGTAGCTTACGGTGGCTACCGTAAGCTACGGTAGCTCCCAACTTTTGTTTTGCTCCTAGCATTCTTTAATCACTTCTTCCACATTATTCTTTTTCCTGCTTCGTCGCCATGCTTTATCCCTACCATCCTTTATGCTCCTTGCACCTATCATGACAAAGTACATTGTAGTAACCAATTCAGTAGAATTAAACCATTAAACTTACGACAATTATTTAATTTATGAATATATAGGGTTGTCCTACGGTCCACCCGTCACATTCCCACACTTACCCTTTGCTTACCCTCAAGCAACACATTCATTTCCTTTTTAAAATCCTTAACAACCATTCCATCAACTCCTAGTATCAGTTAAGTTCCCAAATCATACCCTATTTCTCTGAATTTCATATTTGCACTAGCAACACATCTAGAATTCTAGCTAAACCTAACATGCTTCATGTATTTATTTCATGCAACAAACCTCTCACAATGAACACTCCACTCGGCGACTTCCTTTAAAGCTATCATGATGTGCTAGTATACCCACACGCCAGTGTGCATTTCCACTATAATAAGCTTGTACAACTATCAAACCTCCACATATTGAATGCTTAGACACTCGTGCCAATCTTGAGGGCTTACCATGGGTTGTAACAGGACAAGGTATTAGTGTATGGAGTGGGAATATTTAAAGTAGAGCAAGCGATCCCATCCAACCTACTTATTACATACAAAACCAAATAAATAACTATATACTCAATAAATTTTTCTCCCCTTTTTTCGTCGCTCCATACTTTGATCAATTGGTCTCAGGTTGTTGCTACTATTTTCTTTTCTTTTTCTTTTTCTATCCTTCTCTCTCTATATCTCTCTTTCTCCTTTAATACTAAACAAAAAAAGAAACAATTCACAATAGTTCACCAAACTTTAGTACAAATACATGAGTAGACTACTAAGCCATATTTTCATGTCACGGTACAAATACGTGAACAATGGCATCAATCGATAGGCAATAAGTTCAAAAATGGCATCTAAAGAACCAACCTCCCCGCCGCTCTCGTTAACCACACTCATATGTATAATGCATGCGGCCCAACCCCCCAAACCCACACTCGCACACATCTAGACGTGGTTTCACCTAATTGCCTCTGCCATATTTGTATTCATATCGAGATAAGGTCTGGGAACGAATCCATTGCAAAAGTTCTAGCAGGAAAAACCACATTGCTACACTCTAATAATGGAAACTATGATAGACAATAGTGTATGGCTCCAACTCTCCATATAAGAAAATGGGTTACAGGCATGTTATGTAAGATAATCAACCCAAAATATGTTACCCTTGGCTAGAAATTTTAAAATAATAATAATAATAATAATAATAATAAATAAATAAATAAAAATTCTAAAAGCTAGGCAACACTCACACAAAGGAATCATGACTATGATAAGGGACCTTTACCTAAAACCACTGCAACCCACATGAAAAAACCATACTCATCCTCACACTAGGGATACATTGTCCCCAATGTATGGTTTTGGAAAATACCGACAATGTAAGCAAGCTTCCTTCTTTTATTTTTTGTTATATATATATATATATATATATATATATATATATATATATATATATATATATATATATATATATATATATATATATATTACTAAGGTTCACAACCCCAATGAACCACAACTCCTAAATCAATATAAACACATAACGCTACTCAACCACCCATACCCCAACATTAAACCAAAAAAAAAAAATAATAAATAAAAAAAACTGTAAGAGAATACGACCTGGCTAGCTGCCAACACAGCTCAGTAATATCGCTGTTGAGGTGGCTCGAAGATAGATATACGTGAACTCCCTGAACCCAAAAGCACCTGACCGCTACCACCTCCTTGATTTCCTTCTTCATGTTGTTGAACCGGCTCTTTCACTACTAGATCCGGGGGTGGGTCTATCCCTATCGAATAATGCAGGGGTGGCGTAGGATATTTGGCACTACCATTATATGATGGTAAAGTAGTGTAATCTACATTGGTGGATCTGCCACAACCGACTGCCCCACATGCCATGTGTAACGATTCCGGCAAATCCAGGTATACCCTAGCCGGAATATACTATTTACGTGTCATTTAAATATTGATTATATGAGTTATAGTACATATATACGAGTATATATGATTCATAGTACGAATCATACTCGATTATATAGCGAATCGTATTGGAATTACAATTAACCAATGAACGATTATTGAAAACCCGAATGAATCGGGAATTACATTATAGACGAAGTATATAATGTTTAGTGGTATTTACGAGGTATTAATGCTTCGGGATAAGTAAATTATAGCACAGAAAAAGGATTTCGATTTAATGGTACGTCGGTACGCTAAACGAAACCTTTATCACCAAACCAAGCAAGAGACGATCAATCAAGCCGAAAAAGATGCGTAATTATTAATAATATGATGTCTTAATGTCATGGGTTAAGTTTTTAAAGTTTTTAAATCAGTTTTATATAAATTTTATTTTAACCCGAAAAACGACCATTTTATGCTCGTTTTAAGCCGAATTACGAGTATTAAACGAGAAACGAACTGAACCAGATTATCCACAACGTTATCCGGATTACACAATCCAATTTTGTGGCTATTATTGAAGATGTGGGACCCACCCCCACACCACAAAGGGGCCGGCCACCCCTCCTTTGATATTATCTTTCATTTTCTTTTTTTTTCTTCATACAAACACACACAAACTCTCTCAAAACTCTCTCCATCTCTCAAGCTTTTCATCACCCATCACAAACCCTTGATCCTCCATCCATTTCCATCATTTCTAATCAAGAACAAAGGTATAAACATGTTATAATACATGATCTTTGGTGTTAATTACTTAGTTTGAGTTGTTTTTGCAAGAACAAAAAGGTTCCAAATGAAATATGGGTGAAAACCCGAGATGGAACCGGTTCTTGTGTGATCAAAGGATGTATACAAGTTATACAAAGGATCTTGATCCAAGTAATTAGTTAAAAGTGTTTAGAACGAATTTTTACGGTTGAAATCGTTGTTTTGATGTTTTAACCGACTCTAGGAAAGAAATGGCTTGATTGTTGGTATAGTTTGCTTGGTGTGGTGTTGTTGTGCTTGAAAGTGTTGTATCTAGCGGCTAGCAAAGGCTAGAAACCGAGATCCTTGCCATCTAAAGCTAGAAAACACAAGATAGTTCGATTTTCGGGTGTTTATGAAAAATGGACAGATTTCCGTGTGCTTAGAGTTGGGTCACGAAATTTCACAGAGATGATCTACACATGAAAATATGAGATCTGTGAATTTTTGGTAATTTTTGGATAAAAGATGAATATTTGGTGAATTTAATGCTCGGTTTTGGCCAAAAATAGTGAAAAATAGCAAAACATGATGAAAAATTCCGGAAAATTTAAGATAAGCTTTTTATAACATATAAAAGTCACCCACAAAATTTGAGCTCAGTTGGAAAAGTCTAAGTAGGCTTTTCGGTGATACGAGTTCTAGGGCTTTCTAGCTCGGTTTTGGGTGAAAATGGCTTGAAAAATAAGTTTTAAATTCTGGAAAAATTCCAGAAAGTTATGAGGATGATAAAGATCATCCCAGAAAAATTTGGGATTTTTCTAAAGTGTTTTGGTATTTTTGATATATTTAGTGTTTTAACAAGATTTAAAAATAGATAAATAAATGTAAATGTAGGAAAATAAATCTGGGAAAATTCCAGAAAGTTATGAGGATGATAAAGATCATCCCAGAAAAATTTGGGATTTTTCTAAAGTGTTTTGGTATTTTTGATATATTTAGTGTTTTAACAAGATTTAAAAATAGATAAATAAATGTAAATGTAGGAAAATAAATCTGGGAAAATTCCAGAAAGTTATGAGGATGATAAAGATCATCCCAGAAAAACTTGGGATTTTTCTAAAGTGTTTTGGTATTTTTGATATATTTAGTATTTTAATAAGATTTGAAAATAGATAAATATATGTAAATTTATGAAAATAAATCTGGAAAAATTCCAGAGAGTTATGAGAATGACAAGGATCATTCCAGAAAAACTTGGGATTTTTCTAAAGTATTTTGGTATTTTTTATATTTTTAGTGTTTTAATGAGATTTAAAAATAGGTAAATAAATGCAAATATAGGAAAATAAATCTGGAAAATTTTATAAAATGTTCTTACTGTCAAATTGAGTTTTGTGCAAAATTTCAAGACCCGAGACTAAACGGGTAATTATTTGTGCTAAAATGAACATAAAAACAAGTTTTTTAAAGCTTAAAACGTGTAAACCGGCAAAACTCGCATAAGCGAGCTGACTGGTACACGAAAACTTTAAAAATAGACTATTTTCATAAACCTAAGTAAATTAAGTAAAAATAAATCATCCGAAAATAATTCGGATGATTTGGGTAATTTTACCCGATTTTTACCGTTTCCGGCACCGAAATACCGGAAACGGGCCCCGCGGCCAAACGGGGTGTCAAACCGAGCTATAATTTCATCACCTTAACTAGGTTATCAGTGTTCCCCGATGTACAGTTTACATAGATTTAATTTGTGGGAATTATATAGTAACGACTTAGATATCCTATTACAGATCCCAGCACGTAGCTGTTCCTCATATTACCCCGACTCCCAAAAAGGTGAGTTTTCACGAGCCCCTTTTAATGAATTGTGTTAATTATATTTTCCCGGGGCGGAAAACATGTCTTATTTAAAGTATTTAAGTACATACCGATCGTATGGAAATACTTGTACATTTATATATATATGGGCTGATGCATAGAATATATAAAATGTTTATAATGTGTTATTGTTCTGGGGTAACATAGTTCCCAGGGGTTATATTGTTCTGGGGTAACATAGTTCCCAGGGGTTATTATTGTTCTGGGGTAACATAGTTCCCAGGGGTTGTTATTGTTCTGGGGTAACATAGTTCCCAGGGGTTGTTATTATTCTGGGGTAACATAGTTCCCAGGGGTTATTATTATTGTTCTGGGGTAACATAGTTCCCAGGGGTTATTATTGTTCTGGGGTAACATAGTTCCCAGGGGTTGTTATTATTCTGGGGTAACATAGTTCCCAGGGGTTATTATTATTCTGGGGTAACATAGTTCCCAGGGGTTGTTATTGTTCTGGGGTAACATAGTTCCCAGAAAGTTATTGGAAATGTTCTGGGGTAACATAGTTCCCAGCATGATTATATTGTTAATAAATGATTATTAAAATGATTTGTCAGTGTTTATTCAAATTAGTGAAACTCACCAACTATTCGTAGTTGACCCGTTTTCTTTACATGTTTTCTAGGTATGCCCAAGTTGGATTGATTGATGTTTGCTTAACTATCTGTGCTACCTGTTGGAAGCTTGCTGCTCTTTGTTTTGTAATGAATTTATTAATGTCTTATCGGTAAAATATGTGTGTAACACCTAGACAGTAATGAAACTCGCAACAATGTAATATATTATAAATTAATGTAGTGGTATTTTCTTTATAAGCAATGCTGTTGATATCAGATGTGTCTGTTGCATCCCGTGTACGTTTCCGCTGCGGTTACGGGGTGTTACAGAACTTGGTATCAGAGCCATTGGTTATAAAGAATTAGGATGTCTGAAAAAGATACCTAAAATATAACCAGTAGCTCAAGTATTATAGGATCTGAATATCAACTAATAATATATTGTGACGAGATCGGGATGAACTTGGATGGACAAGTGGGTTATTATGGTCCGGAACATAATAACAGACTTGTCTGCACGAGGAAATTCAGGGGAAGTCACGGGGGACTTAAATAGGTAAAATTGGCAACATATGTGTAAATATATGATAATATTATTATGTGGTAAAGTTGTATAAATAAGTATGTGTTAATTTAATTATGAATTACACTACGAAAAGGACTATATGTTTGTTAACTTGTGTGCAGGTATAATGGCAAGAACACCTAGTGTGTCGACGGAAGAGGACCCGGAAGAGGCTAGTTCCGGGGCCTCTGGAAGCCCAAGTGTAGCACCCAGCTCCGAGCCTTCGGAGGCTAGTCATAGTACTTCTAGACAGACCACCCCAGCTAGGAGTGCTAGTGTACCCTCCCCTGCTAGGGTTACCAGGTCTCCTACCCCGCCCGCACCACAGACTGCCCCGATTCCCCTCAGGCGCGGTCCTCGCCTCACGGCGCGGATCAGTGCCCCGTATGTTCCGCCCACTGCTACCCCACCCAGATCCACATACCACCAGGGCGAGTCTTCCCGCCCCCAACCCGAGCCTGCAACCCTACCTGTGTGGGGTCTGCCAAGGCAGGAGCGGGACTTGGCGGCGTGGCTACGTGTTCTCACCGAGCAGGTGAACGAGCACTCTGCCGCCCTGGTCGTGGGGGTACAGAGGCGGGCGTACCTCGGGGACAGCATACTGGACCACCAGTATGCTATCAACCAGTTAAAAAGGGAGTGCTCATACTCCCACTGGTTGATCGACCAGATGGAAACCCGATTGCGGGTTATGATGGCGGTGCTGGTGGTGCTGGTGGCGGTGATGGTGGGGTTGGTTTACCACCATGTGTAGACGTGTTGGATGGTAGAATTTTGAACCGCTTTTTGATACTCCGTGTAAGTAGTAAGTGGTGATACTAACACGGAGTGAATCTTGTTTAGTTATAGTACAACCACTGGCCCATGGGGGGTCTCTTGTAGGGCATATCATTATCGATACTTTTGGGTATCATTCAAGCACTGACCCATTGCGGGTTATGTCGAGGATGATACCAACATAGGCCCTTTGTATTAAATCTTAGTTGTGTAATGTTGACTGAAAGTATGTAAATTGATGTTTGTGTAATATGAATCAATGTTTATTAATGAATGAAGTATGTATTGTGTTATATTTTGAGATGGTATTGATTATATATATTTCTTTGATGATTGTGTAGAATGGCACCGAAACGATCAACGAAAGTATCGGAAGTAGATGTGAGCCGTTTGATTGCTCAACAGTTGGAGGCGGCGATACCGGATATAGTATCGCGCATCGCCGCCAGTATTAATAACTCGACCAATCCAACCCCTCCGAGCAATCAAACGCCCATAAATAATGATGGGGAACAAAACGCTAATCCTCCAAGGAATGACAACACTATGCCGAGTACTGACGCACCGCCTACGGTGGTCGCTACCGACAGTAATGGCCCAATCCCTACTGTAGAGACCAACCGCACTGGACCATCCAGGGGTTGTTCAATCAAGGATTTTATGTTATGCAAGCCTTTAGAATTTAACGGGTCGGAAGGACCGAATGGGTTAGTGAAATGGTTAGAGAAAATAGAATCAGTGGTAAATATCAGCAACTGTCCCGAGGATTGTGTCGTTAAGTACGCCACCTGTACGTTCACAGACCATGCCTTGACATGGTGGAACACCATAGTACAGACTCGAGGTCAGGCGGCGACAAACCGCATGACCTGGGCAGAGCTTAAGGATCTTGTTTTGAAACATTTCTGCCCAAAGAATGAATTGCAGAAACTGGAACATGAGTTGTGGAACCTAGAGATGCATGGGGCGGACCACTTGGGATATACCAACCGGTTTAATGAACTGTCACGATTAGTGCCGTGGTTGGTCACCCCAGAGTCAAAAAGGGTGGAACGTTATATTTGGGGACTTACTCCAGTAGTGAGGAGCATAGTTAACGCGGGAGGGCACCAGACGTATGAGGGTGCAGTGACACAGGCTGGTATTGTCACATATGATTTCTTAAGGAGCGGATCGATAAAGGCGACGGGAGAGTCGGCTGGGGGAAAGCGAGGTACGTATGACAATAGGATCCGAGAGAAGCAGCAAAACAAACGAGCTAGGCCCGCTGCCCAGAGCTATGCCATGACTAGTTCGGGCGGAAGGCAAGAACCGCAGAGGGGAACGTTTCCTAAATGCGGGAAATGTGGTTACCACCATAGTGGCGTGTGCAAGGAGGTGGTGTGCCACCGGTGTGGCAGGGTTGGACACTACGCACCAAATTGTAAGACAAATCTGAACAACCTGAACCGCCAACCACAACCTATTCGGGCGCAACCATTTAGAACTCAACCAGCCCGACAGCAGAACCCGCAAGGAAACCAGATGGTGACCACTAGCCGTGCTTGCTACGAATGCGGCAGCACGGATCACTTCAAAAGGAACTGCCCGAAACTGAATCAGGGAGGAAACGGGAGACAACTCGCGGGTCAGCCATCGGCGTCCAATCCGGCGCGAGGCCGGGCATTTGTGATGGGAGCGAACGAGGCGCGCCAGGACCCCAGCGTAGTGACAGGTACCTTCCTCGTCTCTGATCATTACGCTTCTGTATTATTTGATACAGGCGCCGATAGAAGTTTTGTCTCCGTTAGATTCCTTTCGATAGCAAACCTTCCTATTGGTGAAACCATAGAACCCTACACCGTAGAGGTTGCTAACGGTAAAACCATGATAGTTAATCGGATTGTTCGGAATTGCCCTTTTATTCTAAGCGAACAATCCTTCCTGATTGACTTGTTACCGGTAGAATTGGGTAGTTTTGACGTGATAGTGGGAATGGATTGGTTGGCTCGTAATAGGGTAGAAATAAACTGTGAAAAGAAAACCGTCAAGATCCGGGTGTCGGATGACGAGGAGGTATTAGTGCAGGGAGAAAAATCCGGCACCATGATACCATTTATATCCCACCTCAAGGTGTTGAAATATATACGTCAGGGATGTGTGGCGTATCTAGCGAGCCTGACGGCCGCTGATTCTGAGGAAAAACGGGTGGACGATATTCCCGTGGTGCGCGAATTTCCACAAGTCTTTCCAGAGGAACTTCCTGGATTACCGCCAACCCGACAAGTCGAATTCAGAATCGACTTATTACCTCAAGCCGGCCCTGTTGCTAAGGCCCCTTACAGACTTGCACCGTCCGAGATGCAAGAACTATCCAACCAGTTGCAGGAATTGTTGGATAAGGGGTTTATACGTCCCAGTTATTCCCCGTGGGGTGCACCTGTACTATTTGTGAAAAAGAAGGACGGAAGCCTTCGAATGTGCATTGACTACAGGGAATTGAACAAATTAACCATCAAAAATAGATATCCTCTTCCCCGAATCGATGATTTGTTCGACCAACTACAAGGTGCGAGCTATTTCTCAAAAATTGATCTTAGATCGGGATACCACCAAGTTAGAATTCAAGAGGAGGATATCCCAAAAACCGCGTTTCGGACTCGCTACGGCCACTACGAATTTTTAGTTATGCCTTTTGGGCTAACAAATGCGCCAGCGGTATTCATGGATCTCATGAACCGAGTCTGTAAACCCTATCTCGACAAGTTCGTCATTGTATTTATTGACGATATTTTGATATACTCGAAGAGTGAAGAGGAGCACGAGCAACACTTAAAGTTAGTTTTAGAGCTCCTGGATCAGGAGAAGTTATATGCAAAATTCTCCAAGTGTAACTTCTGGTTACAAGAGGTGCAATTCCTCGGTCATGTTATAAACCACCAAGGAATACACGTTGATCCGAGTAAGGTTGAAGCTATTAAGAATTGGCAAGCGCCTAAATCTCCAAAGGAAATCCGCCAATTCTTAGGCTTAGCTGGGTACTATCGTCGATTTATTGAGAATTTTTCCAGCATTGCCCAACCTTTAACCCTGCTGACCCAAAAGGATCGAAGGTATGATTGGGGTGAAGAGCAGGAAGCGGCGTTTCAAACGCTAAAGCAAAGATTGTGCCAAGCGCCAATCTTAAGTCTCCCCGACGGAGACGATGGATTTGTTGTATATTGTGACGCATCCCGTAGAGGGTTAGGATGCGTGTTAATGCAAAATAAAAAGGTCATAGCCTATGCGTCTCGACAGTTAAAAGTTCATGAGAAAAACTACACTACCCATGACTTGGAACTGGGAGCAGTCATCTTTGCACTTAAAATCTGGAGACACTATCTCTACGGTACAAAGTGCACCATATTCACTGATCATAAAAGTTTGCAACACATATTCGATCAGAAAGAACTGAATATGAGGCAACGAAGATGGGTCGAGTTGCTGAGTGACTACGACTGTGACATACGATATCACCCCGGCAAGGCTAACGTTGTAGCCGATGCCTTGAGTAGAAAGGATCGAGTCAAGCCACTACGTGTGCGAGCGTTGGGGATGATAGTTCAGTCAAACCTTTCAGATTTAATTCGAGTCGCTCAACGCGAGGCGTTGAAAGAGGGCCAATTGGATAAAGAAGGACTTTACGAGAATGAGAAGAATTTCGAACAGCGTGTGGACGAAATTCTTTATTTCAAAAATCGGATTTGGATCCCGACCCTCCATGACCTTCGTGATTTGATCATGGATGAAGCACATAAATCGAAATATTCCATACATCCGGGATCAGATAAAATGTACAAGGATGTGAAAGAATTTTACTGGTGGCCAGGTATGAAAAAGGATATAGCCACATACGTCGGCAAGTGTACGACGTGTGCGAGAGTTAAGGCGGAACACCAGAAACCCTCGGGAATGCTACATCAGCCGGAAATTCCCGAATGGAAGTGGGAGCAGATCACAATGGATTTTGTGACACATCTCCCCAAGACACCCCGAGGTCATGATGCGATTTGGGTAATCGTGGATCGATTAACCAAATCGGCACATTTTATTCCAATTAGGAATACTTTTAACACTGAGAGACTTGCGCAAATTTATATAAATGAAATAGTGTCTCGTCATGGCATCCCCATCTCGATCATCTCCGATAGGGATAGCCATTTCACCTCCAAACTTTGGCAAGCTGTCCAAGAAGCATTGGGAACACGTATTGACCTAAGCACAGCTTACCACCCTCAGACCGATGGCCAGTCTGAGAGGACCATTCAAACTTTGGAGGATTTGCTTCGTGCCTGCGTACTGGACTTTAAGGGAAATTGGGATCAACATCTCCCACTCGTTGAATTTTCCTATAATAACAGTTACCATAGCAGTATAAAGGCAGCACCTTATGAAGCATTGTATGGGCGGAAGTGCCGATCACCACTTTGCTGGTCTGAAGTGGGGGACTCGCAGGTCATTAGATCGGATCTGGTCCAGGAGACGACCAGCAAGATTCTTGAAATTAAGAACAACCTGAAAGCCGCGCGGGATCGGCAGAAGAGTTATGCCGATACCCGTCGAAAACCGTTGTCATTTGAGAAGGGTGAAAAGGTATATTTGAAAGTATCACCCTGGAAAGGAGTGGTCAGGTTTGGAAAGGCGGGGAAGTTGGCCCCTAGATATATTGGACCATTTGATATTACTGCAAAGATCGGTCCGGTAGCTTACCGACTAGAACTGCCTGAGGAACTAAGTGCAGTTCATAACGTGTTTCATGTGTCGAATTTGAAAAGATGTCTGGTGGATGAGACATCGGTGTTACCCTTAGAGGGTGTTCAAATAAGTGATAGGCTCAACTTTGTAGAGGAGCCTATAGAAATAGTAGATGGGAAAATCAAGCAACTTAGACACAATAAGATCTCGTTGGTCAAAGTTAGATGGAATTCGCAACGAGGCCCAGAATTTACTTGGGAACGAAAGGACGAATTTCGGAAGAAATACCCCCACCTGTTTCCTCAAAAGGAAGTAGTTGTCGCGTAAAATTTCGAGGACGAAATTTTTATAACGGGGGGAGAATGTAACGATTCCGGCAAATCCAGGTATACCCTAGCCGGAATATACTATTTACGTGTCATTTAAATATTGATTATATGAGTTATAGTACATATATACGAGTATATATGATTCATAGTACGAATCATACTCGATTATATAGCGAATCGTATTGGAATTACAATTAACCAATGAACGATTATTGAAAACCCGAATGAATCGGGAATTACATTATAGACGAAGTATATAATGTTTAGTGGTATTTACGAGGTATTAATGCTTCGGGATAAGTAAATTATAGCACAGAAAAAGGATTTCGATTTAATGGTACGTCGGTACGCTAAACGAAACCTTTATCACCAAACCAAGCAAGAGACGATCAATCAAGCCGAAAAAGATGCGTAATTATTAATAATATGATGTCTTAATGTCATGGGTTAAGTTTTTAAAGTTTTTAAATCAGTTTTATATAAATTTTATTTTAACCCGAAAAACGACCATTTTATGCTCGTTTTAAGCCGAATTACGAGTATTAAACGAGAAACGAACTGAACCAGATTATCCACAACGTTATCCGGATTACACAATCCAATTTTGTGGCTATTATTGAAGATGTGGGACCCACCCCCACACCACAAAGGGGCCGGCCACCCCTCCTTTGATATTATCTTTCATTTTCTTTTTTTTTCTTCATACAAACACACACAAACTCTCTCAAAACTCTCTCCATCTCTCAAGCTTTTCATCACCCATCACAAACCCTTGATCCTCCATCCATTTCCATCATTTCTAATCAAGAACAAAGGTATAAACATGTTATAATACATGATCTTTGGTGTTAATTACTTAGTTTGAGTTGTTTTTGCAAGAACAAAAAGGTTCCAAATGAAATATGGGTGAAAACCCGAGATGGAACCGGTTCTTGTGTGATCAAAGGATGTATACAAGTTATACAAAGGATCTTGATCCAAGTAATTAGTTAAAAGTGTTTAGAACGAATTTTTACGGTTGAAATCGTTGTTTTGATGTTTTAACCGACTCTAGGAAAGAAATGGCTTGATTGTTGGTATAGTTTGCTTGGTGTGGTGTTGTTGTGCTTGAAAGTGTTGTATCTAGCGGCTAGCAAAGGCTAGAAACCGAGATCCTTGCCATCTAAAGCTAGAAAACACAAGATAGTTCGATTTTCGGGTGTTTATGAAAAATGGACAGATTTCCGTGTGCTTAGAGTTGGGTCACGAAATTTCACAGAGATGATCTACACATGAAAATATGAGATCTGTGAATTTTTGGTAATTTTTGGATAAAAGATGAATATTTGGTGAATTTAATGCTCGGTTTTGGCCAAAAATAGTGAAAAATAGCAAAACATGATGAAAAATTCCGGAAAATTTAAGATAAGCTTTTTATAACATATAAAAGTCACCCACAAAATTTGAGCTCAGTTGGAAAAGTCTAAGTAGGCTTTTCGGTGATACGAGTTCTAGGGCTTTCTAGCTCGGTTTTGGGTGAAAATGGCTTGAAAAATAAGTTTTAAATTCTGGAAAAATTCCAGAAAGTTATGAGGATGATAAAGATCATCCCAGAAAAATTTGGGATTTTTCTAAAGTGTTTTGGTATTTTTGATATATTTAGTGTTTTAACAAGATTTAAAAATAGATAAATAAATGTAAATGTAGGAAAATAAATCTGGGAAAATTCCAGAAAGTTATGAGGATGATAAAGATCATCCCAGAAAAATTTGGGATTTTTCTAAAGTGTTTTGGTATTTTTGATATATTTAGTGTTTTAACAAGATTTAAAAATAGATAAATAAATGTAAATGTAGGAAAATAAATCTGGGAAAATTCCAGAAAGTTATGAGGATGATAAAGATCATCCCAGAAAAACTTGGGATTTTTCTAAAGTGTTTTGGTATTTTTGATATATTTAGTATTTTAATAAGATTTGAAAATAGATAAATATATGTAAATTTACGAAAATAAATCTGGAAAAATTCCAGAGAGTTATGAGAATGACAAGGATCATTCCAGAAAAACTTGGGATTTTTCTAAAGTATTTTGGTATTTTTTATATTTTTAGTGTTTTAATGAGATTTAAAAATAGGTAAATAAATGCAAATATAGGAAAATAAATCTGGAAAATTTTATAAAATGTTCTTACTGTCAAATTGAGTTTTGTGCAAAATTTCAAGACCCGAGACTAAACGGGTAATTATTTGTGCTAAAATGAACATAAAAACAAGTTTTTTAAAGCTTAAAACGTGTAAACCGGCAAAACTCGCATAAGCGAGCTGACTGGTACACGAAAACTTTAAAAATAGACTATTTTCATAAACCTAAGTAAATTAAGTAAAAATAAATCATCCGAAAATAATTCGGATGATTTGGGTAATTTTACCCGATTTTTACCGTTTCCGGCACCGAAATACCGGAAACGGGCCCCGCGGCCAAACGGGGTGTCAAACCGAGCTATAATTTCATCACCTTAACTAGGTTATCAGTGTTCCCCGATGTACAGTTTACATAGATTTAATTTGTGGGAATTATATAGTAACGACTTAGATATCCTATTACAGATCCCAGCACGTAGCTGTTCCTCATATTACCCCGACTCCCAAAAAGGTGAGTTTTCACGAGCCCCTTTTAATGAATTGTTTTAATTATATTTTCCCGGGGCGGAAAACATGTCTTATTTAAAGTATTTAAGTACATACCGATCGTATGGAAATACTTGTACATTTATATATATATGGGCTGATGCATAGATTATATAAAATGTTTATAATGTGTTATTGTTCTGGGGTAACATAGTTCCCAGGGGTTATATTGTTCTGGGGTAACATAGTTCCCAGGGGTTATTATTGTTCTGGGGTAACATAGTTCCCAGGGGTTGTTATTGTTCTGGGGTAACATAGTTCCCAGGGGTTGTTATTATTCTGGGGTAACATAGTTCCCAGGGGTTATTATTATTGTTCTGGGGTAACATAGTTCCCAGGGGTTATTATTGTTCTGGGGTAACATAGTTCCCAGGGGTTGTTATTATTCTGGGGTAACATAGTTCCCAGGGGTTATTATTATTCTGGGGTAACATAGTTCCCAGGGGTTGTTATTGTTCTGGGGTAACATAGTTCCCAGAAAGTTATTGGAAATGTTCTGGGGTAACATAGTTCCCAGCATGATTATATTGTTAATAAATGATTATTAAAATGATTTGTCAGTGTTTATTCAAATTAGTGAAACTCACCAACTATTCGTAGTTGACCCGTTTTCTTTACATGTTTTCTAGGTATGCCCAAGTTGGATTGATTGATGTTTGCTTAACTATCTGTGCTACCTGTTGGAAGCTTGCTGCTCTTTGTTTTGTAATGAATTTATTAATGTCTTATCGGTAAAATATGTGTGTAACACCTAGACAGTAATGAAACTCGCAACAATGTAATATATTATAAATTAATGTAGTGGTATTTTCTTTATAAGCAATGCTGTTGATATCAGATGTGTCTGTTGCATCCCGTGTACGTTTCCGCTGCGGTTACGGGGTGTTACACCATGCCTTATGCATTCGCCTATTCCTATCGTCCACATAATTGTGATTAATTTCCTGTTCAGCGGCGTAGGCATTTGTACGGTTCCACAACTCCTGTTGATCGAACCTTTTCTTCTCGGACCTTTCCATACTGGCTCCTATCAACATTTGATGATCAAACAACTCTTGAGTAGATTCAGCCCACTGATAAAACTTAGGTGTACTCGTATTTTTCACAACATCTCGCATGCTTCGTTGATGATCCCAAATTGGATCTAACGATTGTTATGCGTAATCAAATGTTGCCATACACTCATAGCGGATAGAGGAGGTTCCCTCTATTGAGTACCTTGGCTAGAAACAGCCCATTCTGTCTCCATAGCTGCATGCTCACTCGGGTTATCTTGAAAATCATCATCCCCACTTCGTCGGCGTCATCGTAAGGCCCTTGTCTCGGTGCCATACTTTAGCGTTGAATTTATTCATATTTATAGTTCTATATATCAGAGTGAATTAAAACTTTTCATGGAAATAATAAAAGTCAACCATTTCTTACCAACCATTAGATACTTGTCTTAGAACATTACAAATTGTCTCAATATAAATCATAAAATAAAACATCATGTTTTCCTTCTTAAGATGCTAGCCATTCACTCCGTACCATGTGCCATCCTCAAGCTATCTCCTTTAACCTATTTACCTGCATGCATACTAAAAGTCAGCTACGCTGAGTGTGTTTTGGTCAATCAGGAAATATACACTACATTCACATACTACATACTCACCGTTCTTATTTTCTTTTATACATACATAGGCATATACCTTTATTCTTGTTTTCATACTTTCGTTCTTTCATACTTTCATATTTTATCTTACTTTACATACATACTTACACGTTTTAAAGAGCCTATCGCCCTATAACCTCAAATATATATTATTAGGGTTTGCCACCCTCCTTTCACATATATTATTAGGGTCTGCCACCCTCCTTTCACATATATTATTACGGTCTGCCACCCTCCTTTCACAGATATTATTAGGGTCTCCCACCCTCATTTTACAGCTATTATTAGGGTCTGCCACCCTCCTTTCACATATACTATTTGGATCTGCCACCCACTTAACATACAACCATAAATACCTTTCTTTATATTTTTATTTATATACTTTCATACATACTCTTAACCTTTTCTATATCATTCATATATCATTAATACATCATTCATAAAACATTAACATATCAACTTACCACTTAATGTAAGTGTATTAACTAATCACATCGAGTATGCACACAACCCCGAAAACATACAAGGAAATGTGGCCTGAAACTCACCTGTGTCATGTGTCTCTCAGAGTGAGCTGTTATCCCTCTCCTTATATGTGCACGGCTAACTGTGTAATAATTATAAGTATCAATTAACTACCTCTAACAACAATATGATACTTAGAGGTTAGTGAAACCCCTAGCTACGGGGGTCTGGGGGCAGCGCCCCTTGTAGCGGGGTTCTAGGGGCGGAAGTCCCTAGTAGGTTCAAAGGCGTAGAGCCCCTGGCTGAGGTTAAGCTAAAGTTTAAACCCCCGTATATGTTTCACTACATATGCGTTCGTATAAGTTGATCCTAGATATCCGCCATATATGCTTCAACATATCCACCGTATATGTATATACATATACGCCGTATATGTGTATGTGTACATATACGCTCCTTACTTATCTACTGGGCACATATCCACCGGATATGTGCAGGTCAGCTCATCTTTAATGCGTTTTTAGGTTTTTTCAGCGATTCCGGCACCGTCAGCCTCCGTTAACCACCACGATTTGTTGGATTTTGATTGTTAATAATCCAGGTAGCTTTTGGGTGTCCAGTTCCAATCTAAGGTTGCACTTAAGCTCGTTTTTGATTGATTAAAAACCCGATTAAAGCTAGATCTAGATTCAAACGGCTAATTCGGCATCCCGGGGCTGCAGTGTCGGGTTTCATAATGTTGGGTCAGCTGAGATAAATTATTTCTTACCTTCGGTTGCTCTTGGATCGTTGAATATAATAGTGTAGATAGTGTTTGGCTTAAGTGTGTGTTTTTTATGGTGTAGGCTAAGGTGTAGGATGATGGAGACGGAAATGATTTAGGGTTTAAGGGGTATTTATACTCCTTAAACCCATGGACCTGAGGTCCATCTTCATCTTAAGTCCATAATTCCACCATGTCTAATTCTCTAAGTCTTACCTTTCCTTTCGTTATCCGACTTACTAATTAATTATTTATTATTTATAAATAATTACAACAACATAAATAATATTTTATTATTATTTATCAACCAAACTTAATTCTTCCAACGTAAATAATATCTTAACATTATCCATGGAAATTTGTGATACTTCACTTATCATCACAATCCAACTCTTCCACTTCATCCGACATCAATGGTCTCACATTAACTTTGAAAACCCTCCATCTTTGACCTTCACTCTTCGACTTAAGATACCGTTCAGATTTCTTATAATCCAAACCCACACCCAACTTCTTCACATCAAACGGCTTATGTTTTTTAGATGCTCCAACAACCTCATCACCAATGGCTCCAAAAAACTTCAACAGTGCTGTAATCAGTCGACAATGTGGTATCATTTTTCTTCCTATTCTATTTTTGCATATCCACACATTGTTGAGCACCTGGTATCCAAAAAACTTCAGAGGTTTCCCATGCACCAAGGAGTATAAAATAGGCACTTCAGGGTAACGAATTCCACCATATCACCCCACTTTGGAATCACATTATGCAAACATATTATCAATTACAACTGTGGTTCAATCTTAAAATTCTTTCTATATAACTTCACAACAGTTGTTGCTAGCAAAAATAGAGCTTATACCATAGTATTCCACATCATATGCCTATCAGGTTGAAGATAAAGATCAATCAAATTCGGATACATCTACTTATTAGCGGGTTTACTATCAAATCTTACCACCTATCTTAATTTCTCGAATTACATTGTCATATCAATGTTGTTCACTGTCCCAATCAACTTCATTGCGGAAGGCTTATTATAAGGCGAGAATTTCATAGTAGCCATCCCCTCTTCTATTTCTTTCCTAAACATATGTTTATTATCATCATCATAGCACTTTAAAGCCGCCTCCCATCCCAAAGCTCTGAATTTGTTGATAACACCACACGGCCCAAAATCTTGTTCCCGAACCACTTTCTCACAAATGAACCCCTCCATCTTTTTGGCCAACGAATTCATTTTATCATGACGTATGTCGACTTGCCATCTCTCTTCTTGATCCGATAACGGACCAAATATCCAATCAGGCTCAACATAATGAACGTATTTTTCTTTTTCTTATTCTTATTCTTATTCTTCTTCTTCTTCTTCTTCTTCTTCTTCTATAACCTTATGTGTTAAAATCAATATTTTTCTCTTTGGTTCGTCAGGATTTGGATTACTAGAGGACCTGGTGACACCCTTGACCTTGTCCTTGACTCGTCCTTATCGACCCACCTACATATCAAGTACACCACACATAACCCAAGTTAAAATTCAACCCCATTAACTCCTAGCATCCCCACAATTGCTTGTTACCATGGTTTAGGACATAGGATACCTCTTAATGTTCAATTTTCACAAAACATTTTTCAATATTTTGATAAACTGTTAACAAAATTCTGCCCAATATCTTCTTTTATCACAATACTTAACCTCCGCAACCACAACCTTGAACAAACTCATCTAGTTCATACCATTCTAACAACTACAAGCAAGTGTGCAAGATACTAACATAGATTACTAGCAGGTTATTGCAATGCACAATAATTAACGAGGAAAAATTACATACCTTAACCTTGTAGTGTGCAAATATACCAAAAACTCCCAAGACAAACAAAAAACCACTTAACCCCATAATATTCGGACCAAAATATCCAAAATAAACACCCATAACATAGAAATTTTTGAAAACCAAGCACATAGCCTTAATCGTTGCAAAAATCCACTCATGATACACCCAAGAATCTCCAACTTTGGTTAAGATTTGAAGAAATAGTGATGATGAAGAATTATGGTGGCTAGATTTGATTTTGGAGAAGTGTGAAAAGAGGAAGAAGATATATGATGGTGAAATAAGGAAAACAAACATGTGGCAGAGATTTATCTTTCATTTTTGTTTTTTTCTTCTTTTTTTTAATGGATCCCATCAGGTGCTATGTTGAGTCAAGATTTGACCCAAGACTTATAAGATTGAAGATTGAAATCTTCTCAACCTCCTGAGGATTCGCTAAGTATGAAACTGGGCACAACTCAGACTTCCGAGCAAGCTTTTACTTAGCCGAGGTACGATATCTTGTCTATCGGGCAGGGTTACCTTGAAGTCTTCTTTAGTGGATATCCGGGCAGGGTTTGCAAATTAGTGTATTACCGGGCAAGGTTCACTAGTTTATGCAAGTCCGGGCAAGGAGCACTCTATCAAGCAAGTTGTTCTTCATAGTCAAGTAAAGCTCACTCCCGAGTAAGCTTTAGGCTAACCAAGCTCATGAAGCCAAGTAATTGGAAGACCGGGCAAGGTACTCATTAATAAGTATGGTCCAAGTATGCTTGATGTCTTAATGGAATATCTTAAGGATCATCGGGCAAGGTTCAACTCAAGCAAAGGAACAGTGCTACCAAGCATATTTTGCTAATAAACTATTCACTAGCAAAGGGTTGAAGGGACCATTGAAGAACAAGGTTGCTCGTAAGGGTTTGTTGGGCAAAGTCTGGCAAAGTCAAGAAGATTGAAGTCTACCCGGTGAGTATTTTACTTGGTAAAATACCCTTCAAGTAAAGTCTACCCGGAAACTGATTCCAAGCACACTTCTCTGTTACCAAGTTATGAAGGATGGCAGAGCATGCTTGGAAAGACAAAATTGATGCATAGCCTACCCGTAAGACTTGTTTTACACTTAGAATTATTTCTGAATATGTAATTTGAATATGTTTTATCATCTAGGGTTTCTAGAAGGAATGAAAGCTGTTAAGGAGGTGTCAAGCCTATAAAAGGAATAATGTAGGGCACTCCTCCTAAAGGTTGATAGTCTCATTTAATTCAGAGAGAATATTTGAGTGTGACGGCTATCTTAGAATAGTACGGACATAACCTTCCTACAAGAAACCCTAATTTGATTATCCTTTTGTATGATGATCTTTGTATAAATGGAAATCTTTTGAGTGAATCTTGTGTGTGTTATTTACATATGAATATTGATAGCAACTACCCTGTTTATTATTGATTCCATATTTAATAAACAGTAATCTTTCTAAATATAGCAACCCGTCATTAACTCCCTTGTCAACACATTTATTTGTGTGAGTTATGACATGATTTGAGTAAGATCCAGCTGAAATCGGGGACCTGACAAGTGGTATCAGAGCCATCTGCTGCTATTTTAGTAAGATTGTTGCTGATTGAAGATTTTAAGAAAGATAACGTAAGCAGGCCACTGTTCCATTGAAACGTGACGTCAGAAGCTCTGTTCTTCATTTTTCTTCCAGATCTACAATAATTTGGTGTTTTCTCTACCTTATTTCAATTAAAGCTTTAATCTTTATTTATAAATATTGCTCTAACCATATCAGACACATCAGATCTGAAAAACCTGTTTTCAGATCTAATTATTTTGAAACTCTGTTTTTACAAAGAAACTGATTTGATACTTTCAAAAATGTCTGGATATGAGGAACAAGAAGTGTCTACTAACAAGATTCCCAGATTGTATGGACAGGAAAACTTTACCAAGTGGAAAGTACTCTTTGAAGCAACTGTTTGCTACAATGTTGTTGATATGTGGAATTCAATCAAGAATGGACCACGGGACAACAATGAAGGTGCAAATGCTAATGCAACCGCTGCTGTAAGAGAAAGATTGAGAAAGATAGATGACAGGGCCGTAGCTATGCTTAATCTAGGACTGTCTTGGGAGATTTTAACCAAGGTGGCACATCATAGAACTGCCAAACAAATGTATGAAGCCATACTTGAGATGTATGAGGGGAATACTGAGTTGAAGAACATAAAGAAGCAAAGATTGAAGCAACAGTTAGAAAGGTTCAAGTATAAGGAGGGAGAAAGATTGAAATCAATACTAGAACGTTTTCTAGCTATTGTGAATGAGTTAAGGACAACTGATTATGTCATGACTGATCTTGACCTGAATACCAAGTTGCTCAATTCAATGCCCAAAGAATGGTACATTGCCTGCAATTTCATCCTTCAGAAGCCCAATTTCAATGAGTTGAAGGTGGATGATGTGGTATGCTTCCTTCAAGCTACAGAAATAGAAATGATTGAGAATGAAATGATCAAAGAAGAGAAGCCATGTTTTCAAGTAACCAATGCTCTCATTGCACCTATGGGGAACTTGTCAACCAAAAACCAACAACAGATTCCCATCATTGAAGAACCAAATGAGCATGGTGTTGATACACCTAAGGCTTTTTTTGGTGGTGGTTCAAGCAACTCACAAAATCAGCAGAGGTTTAATGTCCAACTCTTGGAAGAACATGATTCGGCCTCAATGGCTGGTGGACATACACCTTTTGTTGGTAGCAATGGAAGTCATGGATCAGATTATCATGGTCTATTCTCAATGTTATTAGAATCTTATAATGATTTTGTTGCAAAGAACATGGTTCATACAAGCATTGTTCAAGATGATTTGGAGCAAATTGATGCAGATGATTTGGAAGACATGGATTTGAAATGGCAAGCAACCATGTTGGCTCTAAGAAGCAAGAGGCTATATAACAGGACTGGTAGATCTCTTCTATCAGGACCTAATGAAAGAATTGGTTTTGATAAGTCAAAAGCCATTTGCTATAACTGCCAACAACCTGGTCACTTTGCTAGAGAATGCAATATGCCAAGAAACTTTAAGATGACCCAATACCAGAATCAACTAAGACATCAGCAACATCAATATCATCAGTTTCAACAGACTTCAAGGAACTACAATTTCAGTAACAACAACTCCCACAATTATAATCCTAACCCCAACTTCAACAACTTTCAACAGCCTCCAATGAACAATAATCAACAAGTTGTGCCACAGAATCAAGGATTTCAAAGGAACAACAATCAGAATCTTCAAAGTGTTCCTATCAATTCAGTTCCATCCAACCAAAATCAACCCAGAAATCAAGGAAATGTGGCTGTAACTTCACAGCATGAGGGTAATTTTGATTGGAGCAATCATGAGGACGTTGCAGATGACATCAAGAGGACAAATGTGGCTTTCATGGCCTTGATTGAAAAAGAAGGTGGTTCATCATCTTAGGTACACTCTGCTCCTACTGTTGATTTAAATGAAATTATTAATTAATTGAAAACAAAAGTAGGCAGGCTGGAAAGTGAGTGTTTTAGGAAACAAAGTATCATCAATGGGTATGAGTCTAGTGAACTGATCAGTGAAGAAAAGATTAAAAGTCTGGAAGATGATTGCATGATCAGTTACAGAACTCAAACCAGATACATCACTGAGATAGATGGACTAAAGAAGATGTTAGTTGAAGAAAAGGTGCAGAACACAAAACTGCAAGTTGAAATTCAATTCCTGAAGAACTTGGTCTCTACAGGAAACATCTGTGGTATTCTAAACTAAGTAAGTGAAAAAAACAGATACAGAGCAGTTCCACCTCCATTCAACAACAATTTTATGCCCAAAGTTGATAAAGAGAAAAGAGATGCATACCAGCAACAGTTCAGAGATGTCTTTCAAGATAAAGAAGATTTTGTTGATTTGTACAAAATGTTGAAGTAAATGAAGAAGGTGAATTTGTTGTGAAAGAAGATAAGTCAATTGGAGTTCAAGTCTCTAAGGATGACTTTGATTCTAATGATCTCAATCAAGATGATTTGAGTGATTTGAGTGATCAGATCACAGATGAACAGATCAAAGAAGCTGAAAAAGGAAGAGGATACAAGAAACCAGAATCTATTGACAAACTCCCTAAGTACCCACCTGTAACACCAAGAATGAAGAAACAGAATGAGAAGATAAGAAGAGAGCATGTGTCTTATGACAGTTATGAAAAGAGAAAGGTAAGCTACAATGCAGTCAAGCCACCAAGCAAGGCTGTGTTGGAAATGATAAAATAAAACAAAAAGGAGAGAGTAACTGAAAAAGTTGATGTAGAAACTTTTATCCCTGTTTATTCAGTCTTTTCCAGTCATGAAGTGCTTGATGTTGGAGAAGTGGAAACTATGGAAGAATATGAGAAAAGGCAGTCAAGGCATAGAGAGAACAGTGATGAGGAACCAATGATTATGGAGAAAATTGTCTTTGTTAAAAGCGAAGCTGAAAGACAAGACATCAAAATTGAGGAGTTTGTTCCCTTCTCTATTGATTTTGATAGTCTGAAGACTCAGAAGACTCCTGGAGTCAAGTCACCTAAGCCAAGTGAAAGGTTCAAGAAACCAAAAGAGCATGAAGTATTCAAAGGAAATGTTTGGTGCAAAAAATGTGATGAATATGGTCACCACACAGACTCATGTAATGAAAGACTCAAATTCAAACCCTTTCATGTCCCAGATGAAACAATGTATGGCCAAAACTTTGTTTAGTTCAAACAAAAGTATGAAGCATACCTGGGAAATGGAAAGGTGTGTGAAATTGAAAACACAAAGAAAGATGAGTTGAAATCAGCTGAAGAGACAAGAAGAGAGAGGAACACTGAAGTCAAATCAAAGAAACAAGTGACTAAATCAGTAAGAAGAAGTATGTCTCCTATGAAGTATGAGAAAGCTGTCAAGAAGAACTCTCAACCTTTGAGAATCAGTCCCAAACAAGATACACACTCAAACAAGTCTGATAATTCTCAAGGTTCACCTACCAGCAGAAAGACAAGAAACAAAGGTGTATTTTCAAGAAAGAAATTAACAGAACTAACAGGTGATGAGAAGTTCTTGTTAAAGCATGGATATGAACCAGAAGGATTTCTTTGGAAACCTAAGGCTGAGACTGAAGTGGAAAGAACACATGATGTAAGAGAATACTCAGAAAAGAATGATTATGTAATTCAAGGGCTTAACAATGCATCAGAAGAATCACAAGTCACAACCTCATTTATGAAAACTCCAAGAGAATGTGGATATGAAACTGATAACTCAGACAATATTGAGCTGACTGATGAAGATCCTGAACCAACAACACTCACTTCCAATGCTGCCACTGAAACTGAAACTGATGAGTTGCAAGTTGAAATGACTTGCACTTCATCACCTTACTAATAAACTTTTTCTTTTGTGCAGGAACTGTTGGGTCAGGAAATTGACCTAAGGGGGAGATTGTTGAGTTAAAGATTTGACCTAAATAAAGTACATGGAAGATTGGAATCTTCTCAACCTCCTCTGAATTCGCTAAGTAATGGATCTGAGCACACCTTGAACATCCGAGCAAGCTTTTACTTAGCCGGGTACGATATTTTTCCTACCGGGCAAGGTTTACTTCAAGTAGTCTTCATTAGTGGATTGCCGAGTAAGGTACACTAGTTTATGTAAATCCATGCAAGGTTCACTTTATCAATCAAGTCTGTTCTTCAGAGCCAAGTATATTACTCTTCCGAGTAAGGTTTGGTTAACCAAGTCCAAGAAGCCAAGAAATTGGAAGACCGGACAAGGTATTCATTAATAAGTATGGTCCAGGTATGCTTGATGATCTAAAGGAATATCTCTAATATCGGGCAAGGTTCAGCTCAAGCAAGGAACAGTACTCCCGAGTACACTTTGCTAATAAGTTATTTTATAGCAAAGAGCTGAAATGGATCATTGAAGAACAAGGTTGCTAGTAAGGAGTTGTCGGGCAAAGTCTGGCAAAGTCAAGAAGACTGAAGTCTACTCGGTGAGTATTTTACTTGGTGAAATACTCTTCAGGTAAAGTCTACCCGGAAACTAATCCCGAGCACACTTCTATGTTACCAAGTCATGAAGGATGGTAGAGTACACAGCGTACTCGGAAAATGAAGATTTATGAGAAGCCTACCCGGAAGACTTGTTTTACACTTAGTTTATTTTGAATATGTAATTTGAATATGTATGATTGTATTTAGGGTTTCTAGAAGGAATGATAGATGTCCTAGGTTGGCAGGCCTATAACTAGAATGTTTAGGGCACGCCGCCAAGGAGGCCACAGAGAGAGAGCTAGAGAGAGAAGCCTTTACACTCGGATAAGAAAGAATATTTCTTGAAAGTGACGGTTGTCCTAGGATTCCTAGAAAACCCTAAATCGATTATCCACTTTGTATGATGAATGTTATATAAATGGAAATCTTTTGAGTGAATCCTGTGTGTGCTTTCTACCTTTGATTATTCTTTGCAACCGTATGTTTGTTATTGATTCCGCCTTTAACAAACAAATATATTTCTAAATATAGCAACCCGTCATTAACTCTCTTGTCAACACATTAATCTGTGTGAGTTATGACATGATTAATTAAGATCCAGCTGAAATCGAGGGACCCGACAAGTGGTATCAAAGCCTGTTACTGCTATTTTGGAAAGATTGTTGCTGATTGAAGATTTGAAGAAGAATGACATAAGCAGACCACTGTTCCATTGATTTGTGACGTCAGCAGCCCTGTTTTTCATTTTTCTTCCAGATCTACAATCTACCAGTGTTTTCTCTTCCTTATTTCAATTAAAGTTCTAATCTTTATATCTAAATCTTCTTCTAATCACATCAGACACATCAGATCTGAGCATTCTGTTTTCAGATCTTATTATTTTGAAACTCTGTGTTTACAAAGAAACTGATTTTTGATTTCTCAAAATGTCTGGATATGAGGAACAAGAGGTGTCTACTAACAAGATACCAAGGTTGTATGGACAGGAAAACTTTATCAAATGGAAAGTACTCTTTGAAGCAGCCGTATGCTACAATGATATTGATATGTGGAACTCCAGCAAGAATGGTCCACAAACTGCTGTTGAAGAAGGTGCAAATGCAGTTGCAACTGATGCTGTAAGAGAAAAAAATGAAAGGTGGATGACAAAGCCTTAGCTATGATTAAGCTAGGTTTGTCTTGGGAGATTCTGACCGAGGTGGCACATCACACAACTGCCAAACAAATGTATGATGCCATCCTTGAGATGTATGAAGGGGATACTGAACTAAAGAACATAAAGAAGCAAAGATTGAAGCAACAGTTGGAAATGTTCAAGTATAAGGATGGAGAGAGGTTGAAATCAATACTAGAACATTTTCTAAGTATTGTAAATGAGTTGAGGACAACTGATTATGTAATGACTGACTTTGATTTGAATACAAAGTTACTCAACTCAATGCCAAAAGAATGGTATACTGCTTGCAAGTTCATCATTCAGAAGCATAATTTCAATGAATTGAAATTGGATGATGTAGTATGCTTTCTTCAGGCTGCAGAACTTGAAATGATAGAGAATGAGATGATTAAGGAAGATAGACCCTGCTTCAATTTTTCAAATGCATTGATTGCACCCATGAGAAATCTTTTTACCAAGAATCAACAGCAAATTCCCATTATTGAAAAACCAACTGAACATAATGTTGTTACTCCAAAATCTTTCATTGGAGGTAGCACAAGTAATCAAAGAAATCAGCAGAGGTTCAATGTGCAACTGATTGATGACACTCTTTCTGCCTCTATGCCAAGTGGAAATGTTCCTCATACTGGCACAAGACATGGTCAAAGCAATGAAACACAGGCTTTGCTCTCTATGTTTACTGAGTCATATATTGCATTTGTTGCAAAAAACCTAATTCACACAAGTGTGGTACAAGATGATTTAGAGCAAATTGATGCAGATGACTTGGAAGACATGGATTTGAAGTGGCAAGCTTCCATGTTGGGTTTGAGAAGTAAAAGGCTGTATAACAGAACTGGTAGGTCTCTGGTTTCCGGTCCTAATGACAGGATTGGATTTGACAAGTCAAAAGCAATCTGCTACAATTGTTAGCAACCTGGTCATTTTGCAAGAGAATGCAATCAACCAAGAAACTTTCAAATGAATCAATACCAGAATCAACAACAAGGAGGTCAGCAGCAATATCAACAGAATAAACCAAGAGGTCAGCAGCATTACCAACAAAATCAGTCAACATTCAACAATAACAACAATCAAATGAACAACTTCAACAACAACAACTTCAATCCCAACAACAATTACAACCCCAACTTCAACAACTTTTAGCCTCAAATGAATAATCAACAACAAAGTATGCAACAGACTCAAGGTTTTCAAATGAATAACAATCAAAACCTTCAAGCAGCTCAAAATGTTCCAAACAACACTGTTCCAGCAAATCAAAATCAGATAAGATCAGAAATCAAGGAAATGTGGCAGTGACTACACAGCATGAAGGAAATTTTGATTAGAGCAATCATGAAGAGGACATTGCAGATGATATCAGGAAAGCAAATGTGGCATTCATGGCCATAATTGAGAAAGAAAAAGGATCATCATCTTAGGTACACTCTGCTCCTACTGTTGATTTAAATGAACTTATCATTGAATTGAAAACAAAAGTTGGCAAGCTGGAAAGTGAGTGTTTTAGAAAACAAAGTATCATCAATGAGTGTGAGGCAAGTGAGATGATCAGTGAAGAAAATATTAAAAGCCTTGAAGATGATTCCATGATCATTTACAAAACTCAAACCAGATACACCACTGAGATTGATGGATTAAAGAAGATGTTGGTTGAAGAAAAGGTGCAAAACACAAGACTGAAAGTTGAAACTGAATTTCTGAAGAATTTGATCTCAACAGGCAACATATGTGGTATACTGAACCAGGTGAAGGAACAAGACAAATACAAAACAGTTCCACCTCCATTCAACTACAACTTCATGCCAAAAGTTAACAAAGAGAAAAGAGATGCATTCTTGCAACAATTCAGAGATGTCTTTCAAGACAAGGAAGAATTTGTTGATTTGTACAAAAAGGTAGAAGTGAATGAAGAAGGAGAGTTTGTGATCAAGAAAGTTGTAAAAGAGGATAAGTCAATTGGAGTTCAAGTCTTTGAGGATGACTTTGATTCAGTTGAATTGGATCAAGATGACTTGAGTGATTTGAGTGATCAAATTACTGAAAAGGAAATCAAAGCTGCTGAAAGAGAAAGAAAATATAAGAAACCGGAATCTGTTGATAAACTTCCAAAGTATCCACCAGTCCCACTAAGATTTAAGAAACAGAATGATAAAATGAAAAGAGAACATGTTTCTTTTGACATTTATGAAAGGAGAAAGATAAACTACAATGCAGTCAGACCACCAAGCAAGGTTGTATTGGGTAGGATAAAGCAGAACAACAAAAAGAAGATGGTGACTGAAAAAGTTGATATAGAAAATTTTATCCCAGTTTATCCAATCTTTTCCAGTCATGAGGTGTTGGATGTTGGAGAAGTGGAAACTATGGAAGAGTATGAGAAAAGACAGTTAAGGGTTAGAGAAAGCAGTGATGAAGAACCTGTGACTATTAAAAAAATTGTCTTTGTCAAAAGCAAACTTGAAAGACAAGAAATTAAGATTGAGGAGTTTGTGCCATTCTCAATTAACATTGATAGCTTAAAGAATCAGAAGACTCTAGGAGTCAAGTCACCTAAGCCAAGTGAAAGATTCAAGAAACCAAAAGAACATGAAATATTCAAAGGCAAGGTTTGGTGCAAAAGGTGTGATGAATATGGTCACCACATAGATTCATGTAATGAAAGATTCAAATTCAAACCATTTCATGTACCAGATGGAACAAAGTATGGCCAAGACTTTGTCCTGTACAAACAGAAGTATGATGAATATCTGGGAAAAGGAAAGGTGTGTGGAAATGAAACCATGATCAGAGAAGAAAAGAAATCTGCAAGGGAGACAAGGATTAAGAAGAAAGCTGAAGTAACAACAAAGAAGCAAGTGGCTGAATTAGCAAAAAGAAGTAAATCTCCTAAGAAGCATGAGAATTTGACCAAAAAGAACTATCAATCTTTGAGAATCAAACAAGATACTCAATCAGTCAAATCTGATGGTTCTCAAGGATCATCAAGCAGTGAGAAGACAAGAAGAAATGATGCACATTCAAGAAATAAACCAACATAACTCACTGGTGATGAGAAGTTTCTATTAAGACATGGAAATGAACCACATGGTTTCGTTTGGAAACCTAAGACTGAGAGTAAGGTTGAGCAAGTTGCTGATGTGAGAAACTACTCTGAGAAGAAGGACTATGTGATAAAGGAGTATGCCACTGACTCAGTTGAATACCAGTGTCCAACCTCACTTGTTAAAACTCCAAGAGAGTGTGGTTATGAAACTGATCATTCAGACAACTTAGAATTGACTCATGAAGATCCTAAACCAACAACACTACTTCCCAAGCTGTGTCTGAAACTGAATCTGATGAGCTGCAAGTTGATAAGGCTTGCACTTCATCACTCAACTAATCAAACTTTCTTTGTATGTGCAGGAACAGTCCACTCCTCTAAATGACATATGGTATATGGATAGTGGTTGTTCTAGGCACATGACTTGTGACAAGAGATCTCTTGTCAATTATGAAGAAAAGTATGAAGGTCCAGTAGCTTTTGGGAGTGATGAGAATGGTGGAAAGATTGTTGGAAAAGGAATCTTAACAAATGGGAAAGTCTCATTTGATAATGTATTTCATGTTGAAGGTCTTCAGTACAATCTGCTGAGTATATCACAAATGTGTGATAAGGGTTACAAAGTCAGTTTTGATGATTCACACTGTTTCATTTTAAAACCTGAGATTGTAATTCCACCTGAAATGATTATGATGACGGCACCAAGAAATGGTAACTTGTATGAACTGAATATGAAAGAAGCTATTTCAAGAGGAGGTGCAAGTTTTGTTTCCAAAGCCACTGAAAATGAGTCAAAATTGTGGCATAGGAAACTGTTTCATGTGAACTTGAAGAACATGAATAAACTTGTCAAAGGTGAGCATGCCATAGGCTTACCTACAAGAGAATTCAAGTTGGAAGATCATTGTGATTCATGTCAAAAGGGAAAACAACACAAATCTACTCATAAGTCAAAACTCATCAACTCAATTGATCAAGTACTTGAATTACTTCACATGGATCTCTTTGGTCCTGTGAGTGTACCAAGTATTGGGAAGAAAAGATATTGTCTGGTGATCATTGATGACTATTCAAGATACACTTGGATTTATTTCCTAAGTACCAATGATGAGACTGCAGAGTTGATTAAAGGTTGTGTAACAAAGAACAAGTTGAATAAGACAGTCAAGATGATGAGAAGTGACAATGGCACTAAGTTCAAGAATGGAGTTATGCAAGAATTCTGTGAAGCAAAAGGAATACAACAACAATTCTCAGGTCCTAGAACTCCTGAACAAAATGGTGTTGCAGAAAGAAGAAATAGAACTTTGATTGAAGCTGCAAGAACCATGTTAGCAGATGCTAATCTGCCTGTCACTTTTTGGGCTGAAGCAATAAATACAGCCTGCTATGTTCAGAACATTGTACTTGTCAACAAAAGGCATAACAAAACTCCATATGTAATATTTCACAACAGAAAGCCTTACATTAAGTTTTTCAAGCCCTTTGGATGCAAATGTTTTCTACTGAACACTTGAGACTATTTGAACAAGTTTCAAACAAAGTCCCTGGATTGTTTCTTTATGGGATATTCTACACACTCAAAAGCCTACAGTGTTTATGTGAAAGATCACTTGAGTGTTATAGAATCATCTGACATCATCTTTAATGAGAATCAATTCAATACAGTTAATGGTGCAGCATGGCTGTTTGATCATGAGAAGTTAATAAGGTCTTTCAAGATTTATCCTAAAGACTTTGATGAATCTTTCTACAAGACCAGTGAAATTGAAGAGAAAAAGAAGAATTCATTGGACTTGGAAGAATTATGGAAGAAGGTTGCTGAAAAGGAAAAGGAATATACTTTTGTGAAGAACTCCTCATGTGATATTGGTGAACCTAATCAAGAAAAACATCACAATGTTGAACATGATCATACTGAGAAAAATCAAGACAATCAAGAAGTACAGGATGATCAAATTCAGAATGAGGGTGACACAAGCAACCAAGCAAGTGAAGAAGAAGCTGCATCTACTGCAAGATTTAAGCATTTATCTAAAAGCTTAAATATTGGAAACAATGGTGCATCTACTTCAGGACAACATAATGATGACGCACCAGGATTTCATGATGCAGAGACTAATTTGATCATTGAAGAACCAGAACTCAATGAGTCAAATCTTGACACAACTGTGTCTATAGATATGATTGTTCAAACTCCTTATGTGGAAAAGAATCATCCTTCTGAAAACATCATTGGTGATTTGCATGAAAGAGTTACAAGAAGTCATTCCGAAATTGCAAACATTTGTCTTTACTCTTGTTTTCTGTCCCAAATAGAACCAAAGAACCTAGCAAAAGCATTAAAAGATAATAGTTGGGTGGAAGCAATGCAAGAGGAATTGGCACAATTTAGAGACCTGCATGTGTGGGATCTTGTTGATAAGCCATTTGACAGATATGTAATTGGAACCAAATGGGTTTTTAGAAACAAAAAGGGATGAAAGGGGTTTTGTGATTAAGAATAAAGCTAGACTTGTAGCACTGGGATATCTTCAAGAAGAAGGAATAGACTTTGAGGAAGTCTTTGCACCAGTTGCAAGACTTAAAGCTATCAGGATTTTTCTTGCATATGCTGCCTCAAAGAACCTTAAAGTGTTCCAGCTTGATGTTATGTCTGCATTTCTAAATGGAAATATTGATGAAGAGGTGTATGTTGCTCAAACTCCAGGTTTTGAGGATCCAATGTATCCAAACAGGGTGTATAAGTTAAACAAAGCCCTTTATGGATTGCATCAGGCTCCTAGAGCATGGTATGATGAGCTGTCAAATCATCTTCTTGAAAATGGTTTTAAAAGAGGAGCCATTGACAAGACACTCTTGTACAAAAGAAAGGGATCAGACTTGCTCCTGTTACAAGTATATGTGGATGACATCATCTTTGGTTTTACAAATGAACAAATGTGTATGGAGTTTGAAGGGGTAATGAAGTCCAAATACAACATGAGTTCTATGGGAGAAATGAACTTCTTTCTAGGATTGCAAGTTCAACATAAGGCTGAGGGGATTTTCATTCATCAAAACAAATATGTGCAGGACATCTTTAACAAGTTCAACTGTCAAGAGTACAAGACTGCTTCAACTCCAATGGACACCAAAGAAAAGATGATTGCAGATGAAAAGAGGGAGCCTATTGGATCTCTGATGTATCTGACTGCAACAAGACCAGGTATCATGTTTGTTTATGTGTGTGTGCAAGATTCCAATCAAGTCCAAAAGTCTCCCACATGAATGCTGTGAAAAGAATATTCAGATATTTGAAGGGAAGACCAGACTTAGGGATTTGGTATCCAAAGAACCAAGATTTTGATCTGATTGCATATACAGACAGTGATTATGATGGCTACAACATGAGCAGAAAGTCAACCTTAGGTGGATGTCAATTTTTGGGTGAAAGGCTAGTGTCATGGCAATGTAAAAAGCAGACTACAGTCTCAACCTCTAGTGCAGAAGCTGAATATGTTGCTGCATCTGCCTGCTGTGCACAAGTTCTATGGATTCAAAATCAGATGCTGGACTATGGTTTGAATTTCTTGAACACCCCTATTCTTATTGACAATAATGCTGCATATTTTACTGTTAAAAATCCAGTTCAACATTCCAAAACTAAGAACATTGAAATCAGACATCATTTCATCAAAGACTGCAGTGAAAAATGTTTGATTGAAATGCAAAGGGTTGATACAAGTGACAATTTGGCTGACCTATTCACCAAACCACTTGATAGAACCAGGTTCAACTTTCTTCTGAAAGCCCTGGGAATGATCAACTCTGATGAAATCTGATTAAGGATGTGTTCCTGGTTGTGTGTCTCTCTGTGATAACTGATTATTTTATTAGAGATTACACATATTGAATGTCTAGTGAATGTGCTTGATTATGTTACTTAAGTATGTTTTGAATACGTTTCAACTGAATGTTGATTGAATATGTTTCAACTGAATGTTGATTGAATATGTTTCAACTGAATGTTGATTGAATATGTTTTGAATATGTCACTGGTTTGAAGTTAAATGATAGGTGCTTAAGTAAATATCTGTGCAATTTGTTTGAAATTGATGATAATTCTTGACTATCAAGTTAACTTATCTGATGTTATGATAAGTAGTTTGATCTGTTTGGGTGAAATTGAATGCTTATCTGATGTCATGAGTAATCACATGTTTATGGTTACTTGAATATGTGCCTTATCTGATCTTCTGATGTTGTTAAGATAGGATAGACATTGAATGTTAGTACAGTCTGTTTTCTTGATGATGTTAATAATGATTAAGATTTGATAATGTGATGCAACAGTTTATGTCAAAATGTGTTTTATGTCAAAATTAAGTCATTCAATGAATTTTATAACGAATTTTGCATAAATACTTTATTTTGGTCAAAACATGAGCAAGTTGATCAATGGTGTAGAGATATGATAAGATTATTCAGTGCAAGCTTTAAAGAAGATTAAAAGAAGGATTATTTTTAAGAAAAGTCTCAAGTAGTTGTTCTTGCTGAAAACTATGTCATTTGCCCAATTGGATGGACATGCACTTGTGTATGTTTGGTCCTTAAATCTCTCTGATTCAAAGGATAACCATTGACCTGAAAACTGAATGCATTTGGTGCAATTATGACTTGTTTCTTATTCCTTCACTTAAAACTATGTCAATAGCTCTAACTTTGAAATGACATATATTCACATGTTTGTTTGGTCCTGTTGACCACTGTTGGTCAAACAGGATAGCCATTAACCTGACAATGAAGAGATATTGGGTTGATTGAATATTAAACTGTGTTTATATGGGAAATGATAGTACATTGACTTCTTAGCCAATCATATGGATTTAATAGGCTAAAAGGACCTTAGTATAGTCATTAACATGTATGGTTGCTTTCCCATGATGATGTAAATTCTAAGGTGATATAAACATAATGAACATGCTAATCTTTATGTGGAGATACATAGTTGTCTTTGCATGTCTCAAGTTAAATCTCTCCGAATGATAGCAGAAAAGTGATTACCCAGTCATACACGAGCCTGCTGTTATTAGGTCAACCAAAATGAAACATCTTTAAATATGACAAGGAACATACTTTAATAAAATTTGAGAAAATATCAAAAACAAGGGGAAGAATGAATAAATCAACCAAAAGTTGATAAGTGTTTTATATATTTTATCAAACAAGAGGGTTACAACAAGAACTACAAAGATGTTGGCAAAATCTGTCTCATATTGAATGAAAGGCATGTTGCTAACTGTAAGTCCAACGTTCAACCTCTATATATGTATGAATCTAAAAAAAATAAATAAAAAATAATAATAATACAAAAATACAATAAGTTCTGTCATACAAAAACTATTTTTGACCAAATACAAGAGGTTGGAGTCAAATTGGGGTGATCTAGGGAAAACCAAATAATCTTTGAGAAGAGATATGAGGCATCATAGCACAGTGTTGACCATTGATGCATTATGCTTTAAATGAACCTAAATCATATCACCAAAGAGATGAAATTCATGCTAAGTTTATACCTGCTGTTAACCTATCTATGTTGTCATAATAATGCTGAGAATGAAGTATTGAGAAAGCTACTTAGTCAATATGATCCCATTCTTGAGATCTTTTCAGAAAATGGAAGAAACTGTTTTGAAGAGAAATATAACTGAAATTTGATCTCTAAATGCATCATTTGCTCTTAAACTATGATCTGAAAAGAAAAATATATTTTGACAAAGTGGTCTAAGTCAAAAAGTGTTGCATTTTGCCTAAAATAGGTTAAATATGTATGTTCGGGTAAGGTTTGATGCATTATAACCTTCCCGGGCACAAACTGTTTGAATATGTATTTTCGGGTAAGGTTTAATAATTTACAACCTTTCCGGGTACAAAACAGTTGATTATGTGTGAATATGTTGTTTCGGGTAAGGTTTGATATTTTTCAACCTTTCCGAGTAAGATTAGTCATTTTTGACTAACTTTATGATTTTCGGGCATGCTTTGAAGTGTTTACACTTTCCGGGTAGAGTACACTGTTGTACTCATTTCCCGAGCAAGCTTGAAGTCTTGAGATGATTATGTGATGTTATAGCTAGCTTTTAACAAGAAATTCTTGTTTCGGGCAAGCTATGCATGTTATATGCTGATTGTTATTCCAAACAAACTTTATGAACTTAGTCAAGTACATCAAGTAAGCTTTGTGATTTGTGTGAATATGTTGTCAGGAAAGGTTTGTTAATCTTTTCGGGCACACTTAGATATTACTATTTAAGTTTTTCATTTTTCGGGTTTGGTTTGGCATGATGAAATCCCTCGGGTAAGGGCATACCTGATGATTGAATGTGTTTATCCTAGCAAGCTTAGTGCTAACATAGGATTTTCGGGCAAGATCTTTGAAATTTTAGACTATAGCACACTTAAATGTTTATGTGTTTTTAATTTCATTCCAAGCATGCTCTGTGATATGTGTGTGTATGATTTCTTTGAAATTACAAGTATTTTCGAGCAAACTTTGTTTTCCGTGCACACTTTTTATTTCGGGTACACTTTTGTTCCCTAAATATACTTGGTAAATTTCAAAACTTAACTTTCTGAGTACACTGTCTGCTAGAAATCCTTTTCCTGGCACACTTTGTACTATATGAAGGTTATTCGAGTATACTTTGCATTAGAAGGTGTTCGAGCACACTATTCTCTTAAATGGTTGCTCGGGCACACTATGTTTTCAAGTATTCATGATTTAATTTGTTAGTTAGTATGATAAAATTGATTATGATTCTTATTAGGGTTTATGCTAGATAAGTTTTAATTTGAAATTGAAAAATCTATATGGGGATCTTAATTGATTCTTAATAAGGATGTTTATTTGATGTTTATACTTGATTATTTGTCTTGTGATTAATTTCTCAAGAAATCTAGTATTTCGGGTAAGCTTTCTTTATTATGTCTTAACTTTAAATTATTTAGCTTGATCAAGCAAGGTTTATAAAAAGAAGAATTCGAGCAAACTTTGTATATTCAAAAATGTTTAATTTCACTTTGAATATGTTTGATTATGTGATTCAGATATGGCAGAAGAAGAACATCCAAAGTATTTCTTTGAAAAGAAACATAATATGTGTGCACTTCTGCAAGTCACACCTGACAATGAGCCTGTGGCACCAATGATCAGATGGATGGCTCGATCAAAAGTCAACTTTGCTCTTACTGAAAATCCTGTCATCTACAGAAATCACTCACTTGATTTCTGGAGAACAGCAGAACTTGTAGAAGACATCAATGGGAAAAGAATTGAAGCATCTGTTGCTGGTCAGGAAATACATGTGATAGAAGGGATGATTAGAAGATGTTTGAGGTTAAATGATGATGATCATAACCATATAGACTTCAAAACTGCACACCTGATGAGAATATTTGAAGAAACAATGGGTTATCAGGGAACTGTGCATGATGGACAGTTTCAAAAGGGGATGTTTCCAATGATGTACAGATTCCTTATTCATGATGTGATACTGGGGTTTGCTCCTAGAAAAGGATCATGGACTTTGATTAGTCATGATCTAGCAAATGCCACTGTAGGGATTATGTATGATCTGCCGTTTAATTTTTCAAAAATGATCTTTAATGGTCTGGTATCAAACTTGAACAAGGCTGAGAAGGATAGATTTTTGCAGTATCCAAGGTTCTTACAGATAATATTCAACAGAGAATTGCAAGATCTACCAACCATTGGTATCACCCACCTACTCCAAAACCCTGACACTTACAAAAGAATTAAGAATCCGAGGGTGGCCAATCGATTCAATACTGATGTACCATTTGAGATTTTGCCATGGCTTCTAGACCATGACTTGGCTGTAATGCCTGTGCCTGAGTTAAGCTCAGAGGAGGAAAGAGGAGATGATGATGAGAGTAATGATGATAGAAGTTCTGATGATGAAAATGATGGAGATGATGGAAATAAAGGAGGAGCGGGGATAGCTATGGAAGTTGTTGTACCTGATCAGGGGGAGCAACTTTAGCAAATTGAACAACATATTCCTACACCACCGCAAACTCCACCACATCAAATTACTCACACAACACCTCAAACCTTAACCTTTAGCCAACCTGAAACATCAACCCACACATCACCAACACCACAAACACCACCAACAAATAGCCAAATTCAAATTGAACCAATTATTTCTAGCCCACCTCATATACAATCACCACAACCATCCACTTTCGAAACTCACACCACAGAACAACCTGATTATGAACAATTCTTCACAACACCACCTACATTACCACACACTGAAACTGACTTTCTAACCCTAATGAAAGAAAATGCTGAGTTGAGAATAAGGAATGACGAAGTAACACAGGAGAATGTGATGTTGTTGCAGAGGCTAGAAGCTAAAATGAAAATTCAATCCCTGGAGCAGGAGGTTGAGAAGACCTCAGCTGCCCCAAAATAGGGGAAGAATGAATCTATGCCAACTGTCTCAGGTGTAGAAGGTGAGAATGTGAATGCGTTGAATATGTTTATGAATGTGTATGGAGATGGAGAGGAGAGCTAAGGAGAACTGAGGAAGTTACTAATTTCTTAGCTACTGATGTACTAACTGATGTTACTGATCCACAAAATAAAGAATTCATTGATGAAAATGCTGCTACTGAGGAACTTATATACACTGAACTAGAAACTGACCAAGAAGAAAGTTCCAAGAGGGTAGAGCATGATTCAGAATTGGAAGCCCTTGAAAAGGAAATTGATGACTTTCCTCTTGAAAGTGAAGAAGACTTAAAAAAGAGGATGGAAAAGGGAAAGGCCAAAGTTACAGAAGAAGAGCCTCTTAAGGCATATCCTGAGAAGGATGTTTTATTCAGAGATGATGTTGATGCTGCTGCTGCCTTAAAAGAACAAGAAATAATTATCAAAGAGTCAATGGAAAGGGAGAAAATAGCCCAATCCTTAACTCATGAAGAAATGGCAGAGCAGGAGATCTTGATCAATGAAGCCAACATAGCAAAAGAAATAGTTGATGATGTGGCTGATCAAGAGGTGATAGAGGAGTTGATTAAGATGAATAGAGCCGAGGAAGTTGATAATTCCTTAGCTATGGTGGTTAGCATGTTTCAACCCCAAAGTCAAACAAATGAAACTGCTGAACCAGCCAACTTGAATACTGATTTCATGATTGAAGAAGAGATTGGTGAGTCCATTGCTTCAATGGCTGCCAAGAAATGGGCAGAGCAAGTAAAGGAAGATCTGAAGAAGAATCCCACTGACAGCTGGTCAGAAAGGGTAAATATGCCTAAGCCTCATGAAACACTTAACCAGAAGAGAGAAAGACTTTCAAAACTCTATGAAGAATTTACTGAAAAAGTTAACAGGTTTGCCAAAACCTATATGAGGAGAAAAAGGACTTATAAGCAGACTGAAAATGAAAAAGATGCTAAGAGGGGGAAGTGGGATGATAAGAATAACTACTTTGTAGAAACCCCTGATAATGAAGCAAGTCCTATAATGGCAATTCCCTTGCAGACTTTAAGGCCAGATGAACATGTGCAAGGAGTGCCAAATGTACCAATTCCTGAGAACCCACCTTCTGATGAACCACAGATTGATGCAATGAATGATCTATCTGAAGGTGAGGATGATTCTGAAAATTCTGATGATGATAATAATGATGATCCTGAGAATGATGAAGGGAAAGTTGGTGCAACTACTAATCTTATGTGCCCACAAGTTGAAATGACTGATGTACACAGGGCAAACATTAAGCTGAGTATGTTGGAAGCCAAAAGGCTTATGGAACAAAAGAGTAGAGATGCCAAGAAATACAGAGATTATCTAAGAAGGCACAACTACTCTGAAAAAGATTTGTCTCATTTTACTTTTGATCAACTCCAAGATCTATATAACAGTGGAAGAGAAGAAGTGATTAAGAAAGCTGTAAGAGAAAATGAAGAGCTTGAAAAGATGGAGGAATTGAAGAAAAAGTTTGGAGGCATGTGTGGTTATTTATTGGAAAGGGGTATGAAGCCTGAAATTGTAGAGAATTTATCCAGAGAATCAGTGGTGGACCAATATAACAGGCTGAAAAGAAAAGAAAAATCAAAAAGGGTCCAAGCTGAGAGCTCTAAGCAGGCTGAAGCAACTGATGAACCCCCAGCTAAGAAAAGAAGAATTCAGACTATAAGGGAGAAAGAAAAAGAACAAGTCAAATCTGTTGAAATCCCTATTCCTCAAGAAGATGTGAAACATGAGCCTGAAGATGAACCATTTCTGCCTTGGGGAAAAAGAAGAAATGATAAACATCCTGAGAAACATAATGATAAATAAGAGAGGAATGACTGAAGCAGACTTCAATGTCTTGGAGAAAGAAGATATAAACACTCTTTTCTACCTTCAAAAGGCTGAGTGGGAAAATGCTTTAAGAGAAGGAGAGAACCCAAGATACTACGCTGATGGTAGGTTTGTACCTGCTGGATTGGCAAGAACTCCTGGAATTGAAAAGATGTTAAGAGAACTTAAGGCAGCAGGACATAATGTTGTTTAATTAGCTAACCTTCCTACTGAGATGGTTGAAGCTGTTTATGTAAAAGTCTTCAACTTGGGACCTCAAAAGCCCATGAAGTCCATTCCTTTTAGACCTCCAATTCACAGAAGATTTCCAAGAGATGGAAGAGGTCAAGGAGGAAGAGGTGAATCAAGCAGTTCAGCACAACAAAGAACAAGACCACAATCAAATGTGGATCTACCAAGAGAACTGTACTATGATTCTGTCACTGATACCCTCAAGGTGATTATGGAGAGCAGATTATTAAGAGAGATTGTGGTTAGAAGTGACTTCCTTGAGTTTAATGAAGAACAGTTGAGAAGGATGGCCACTCTTCATTTGAATGACTACAGAAACAGGAACAGATCTGCAGGTAGACAAATGAATGATCTATCAAAGTACCTACATGAAGAAGCTGATAAAGGATTCCAATTCTTAAAAGAAAAGAGAAGTTGGAGATTGATTCAGTCTCACAAATCAAGAAGGATTTCGAAGTTGAGAAGAATAGATATAGCAGGGAGAGACTATCAAATGAATGTCCGAGAGCAGAATCCATTATCCAACATGAATGCTTGCATAAGTATGAGAAGAAGGATGAGACGCCCCAACTACACAGTACAGAAGAATGGCATATTTGCTGAAATTGAATACAAAGAGAATGCCGATCACTTCTTACTGAGAAACTCAGATGGAAAGATATTGGGGATCATCAAGGAAGATGAAGATTTGACATATCTGCACAGTGAAGATCTCATGGATATAAGGGACTTGGCTTTACCAGAAAGTCACATTCATTACCAAGCCCTTAATATCTTCAAGATGAAAACTGCTTCAGAGCTAATCAACAGAAGACAAGCCGTTCATGATGCAAGAAGAAGATAAGATTAATAGAATAAGCTTTGTTTTGTAATGTCTTCGGACAACTTTCTGATTATGTAATTTTCTTATGTTATTTGAATATGTAATTTTGATTTTTGATTTGATGTGTATTTTTGCTAAGTGTAAGTAACCATAGAAATGTTTTGGGTCAGCTAAGGTGTTCCAATCTAGGGGGAGATTGTTGGGTCAGGAAATTGACCTAAGGGGGAGATTGTTGAGTTAAAGATTTGACCTAAATGAAGTACATGGAAGATTGGAATCTTCTCAACCTCCTCAGAATTCGCTAAGTAATGGATCCGAGCACACCTTGGACATCCGAGCAAGCTTTTACTTAGCCGGGTACGATATTTTGCCTACCGGGCAAGGTTTACTTCAAGTAGTCTTCTTTAGTGGATATCCGAGCAGGGTTTGCAAATTAGTGCATTTCCGAGTAAGCTACACTAGTTTATGTAAATCCGGGCAAGGTTCACTTTATTAAGCAAGTTTGTTCTTCAGAGCCAAGTATATTACCCTTCCGAGTAAAGTTTGGTTAACCAAGTCTAAGAAGCCAAGAAATTGGAAGACCGGGCAAGGTATTCATTAATAAGTATGGTCCAGGTATGCTTGATGATCTAAAGGAATATCTCTAAGTAATATCGGGCAAGGTTCAGCTCAAGCAAGGAACAGTACTCCCGAGTACACTTTGCTAATAAGTTATTTTATAGCAAAGAGCTGAAATGGATCATTGAAGAACAAGGTTGCTCGTAAGGAGTTGTCGGGCAAAGTCTGGCAAAGTCAAGAAGACTGAAGTCTACTCGGTGAGTATTATACTTGGTGAAATACTCTTCAAGTAAAGTCTACCCAGAAACTGATCCCGAGCACACTTCTATGTTACCAAGTCATGAAGGATGGCAGAGTACACAGCGTACTCGGAAAATGAAGATTTATGAGAAGCCTACCCGGAAGACTTGTTTTACACTTAGTTTATTTTATATATATATATAATTTGAATATGTATGATTGTATTTAGGGTTTCTAGAAGGAATGATAGATGTCCAAAGTTGGCAGGCCTATAACTAGAATGTTTAGGGCACGCCGCCAAGGGGGCCACAGAGAGAGAGCTAGAGAGAGAAGCCTTTACACTTTTCGGATAAGAAAGAATATTTCTTGAAAGTGACGGTTGTCCTAGGATTCCTAGAAAACCCTAAATCGGTTATCCACTTTGTATGATGACTGTTATATAAATGGAAATCTTTTGAGTGAATCTTTTGAGTGAATCTTTTGACTGTTATATAAATGGAAATCTTTGATTATTCTTTGTTATTGATTCCGCCTTTAACAAATGGATATATTTCTAAATATAGCAACCCGTCATTAACTCTCTTGTCAACACATTAATCTGTGTGAGTTATAACATGATTAATTAAGATCCTGCTGAAATCGAGGGACCCGACAGGAACAGTCCACTCCACTGAATAATATATGTTACATGGATAGTGGATGTTCTAGGCACATGACCTGTGACAAGAGGTCACTGGTTAATTATGAAGAAAAGTTTGAAGGTCCTGTGGCATTTGAAAGTGATGAAAATGGTGGAAAGATAGTTGGGAAAGGAATTTTAAAAAATGGAAAAGTTTCATTTGATAATGTGTTTCATGTTGAAGGTTTACAATACAATCTGTTAAGCATATCACAAATGTGTGATAAGGGACACAAAGTTGGTTTTGATGACTCACACTGTTTCATCTTAAAACCTGAATTTGTCATCCCACCTGAAATGATTATGATGATGGCACCTAGAAATGGCAACCTATATGAGCTCAACATGAAGGAAGCTGTTTCAAGGGGTGGTACATGTTTTGTTTCTAAGGCCACTGAAAATGAGTCAAAATTGTGGCACAAGAAACTATGTCATGTGAATTTGAAGAATGCGAACAAACTTGTTAAGGGTGAGCATGTCATTGGATTACCTACAAGAGAGTTCAAACTGGAAGATCATTGTAGCTCATGTCAAAAGAGCAAACAACACAAATCAACTCATAAGTCAAAGAAAATCAGTTCAATTGATCAAGTACTTGAATTACTTCACATGGATCTTTTTGGTCCTGTGAGTGTGCCAAGTATAGGGAAGAAAAGATATTGTCTTGTGATCATTGATGATTATTCAAGATATACCTGGGTTTATTTCATGAGTACAAAGGATGAGACTGCAGAGCTGATTAAGGGCTGTGTGACAATGATTGAGAACAATCTAAATAAGAAAGTTAAAATAATGTGAAGTGATAATGGTACAGAGTTCAAAAATGTTGGAATTTCATATGCCCGAGACACATATTTATATTAATGTGGCTAACTGTGTTTGATCCAAGTCGGGTCATACCCAATAACAAGCTAGACAACACCAAATGTATTCTTTTAATGATTTGATCATTTAAACGAATACCGAACACTACATGTTTAGAAAATTGGTTTTCTAAACAAACACACTTGAGGATTTAAATAAATTATCTGGATAATTTGTTTATATAAATTAATTATTTAATTGGTTAAATAATTATATAAATGTATGTACATTTTATAAAAATGAGTTTTATAAAATGAATGGAGATGTTTTAAATGGTTAAAACAAAACAAAAAAAAAAAAATAATAATAAAAAAAAAATAAGTATAACCGGCCACCCCATGTGGGTGGGGGTTTTTGGTCCAATTAAATTGCATGCTTCCTTTGCATGTTAGGTGATCTTGTTTTAAAAACTCTCCATACAAATTACATGCATTTGGTCCTACTCTTGGTATCTTTTTCAAGTGTTTTCAAGCTTCAAAATCTCTCTCTCTCTCTCCAAAAACTCACGGCAGCAGCAGCATGTTTTAGGAGAGCTTTGTGAGCTTGTTTTGTGTTCATAAATCCTAGCAAAGCAACTTGGTGTTGTCACAAATAGCTTGGGGTATCACACTCTTGAGGTCTTCTTCTTTGGAGGCTTGTCATTCATCCACCATCCCCTTCAACAACTCACTTGTTCTTCTAAAGGTAGAAGAAGGTACAATTTACATTTTGTGAGCATCTTGTTCTTGTAATTTTGATCCTTGGCTTCGGGTTTTAGTTTTAACATAATGGTATGTTCATTAACATGTTTTAAAACACTTGCTTCCGTTGCATTTTCTAGTTAAATATGGTTAACTTGAACTTTGATAATCTTGTATAAAACCCAACAATGGCATCAAGAGCCGGTTACAAGGACTTATGCTTCTTTTGTGTTCATACATTTCGGATTTTTCATGGGTGAAAAGGGAGGTCCGAAAATTTGGTGGATTTTACCCCTCATGGTTTTGTAAGATCTTGACATGCATGGAAAGATCTTAGGAAACCATTTAACATTTGGATGATGAATTATCAAAATTGTAAATATTTTGGGGGGGGGGGGGGTGGCCGTAGCCTCATGGGGGGGGGGGCCGTTTTTTTTTGGTGAAATTTGGGCATTGGTTGCTTAGGTTGCATGCTTAGAACATTTGGTATGTTTGGATGTGTCATAACCGAAACCTAGACCTTGGATGTGTTGATTGTTGTTATGTGTATTTTGATTATGTTTATTATTCAATATGGTTGTAATAATTCATAATCTTAGGCTTGTGTAATTTATTTATTCATAAGTTGGTATGTAATAAGTAGATTAGTTGCATTTTCTTTTTTTAGAAAAATATGTATTAGGATACATTTTGTAAAAATTAGAAGATGCAAGATTTGGTGAAATTGGTTGGGCCGAAATTTTGGGCTTGTTGGGCCTCACCGGCCCATCATGGGATTCAAGCCCATTAGGCCCATAAATTTCACTCTTGGGCCCAAGAAGACTTTTGGAAGTTTGGAGCCCATTAACAAGCCCAACAAGAACACAACAACTTGGAAAGGATACTTGAAGCATTTGGATGCAAGATCAAGTGGGAGTCAACATTCCATCCTTGTGTCATGTTTTGTCCCTTAGGTGTGACTTATGACCTATACTTGTTTCGGCTAACAAGTATGGTCAACTTTAGCGGTTTTCGGTTATGACTATATTTTGCATGTGTATGCTTGGTTGTTTGTTTTACTTAATGTAATGTGTGGTTGATAGATATTAGGATATCCAAACCGTCACATAGGAACGACAACAAGCATAAAACGGGTTCTAATATATATATTTGGTAATATCGCGTCAATTAGTTTAATTAAATGGGTTTATTAAAACTAAGCGATCACTCACATATAATAAAATTGGTTTTATTATAACTAGAACCTTGAAAATTGGTTTTCAAAATCGCCATATTACTAAATGCATGTTAGGATATGGCATAATGTTTTTCAACTAGAATATTTGAAAATTTAAAAATCCCTTTTTCATATTACCAAGGAAACAAATCTAACACCATCCTTTTGTATGACACTTAACGTATTAGGGAACTTTTAATGGGATAAAGGTCACCTAACCATTTTGAGCAAACTAATATACTTAGGGTAATATTAACATATTTGTGGGATAAAGGTCACCTAACCACTTGTATGTTAATCTTACATGTTTATACAAGTAGGACGACTTGAATTGGAAACCATGTGATAAAGGTCACCTAAGCATGGGATCCAATGGTGTTGATGGGATAAACATGCCAACACGAAATAAGGATTTCGAATGGTCCCATACCTCTAGAAGTTGCAAAGGGTTGCAATTGTCAAGGTTGACTACCTTGTTAAATCAAATAACGGGATAAAGGTCACCTAACCGAAATTTGATTTATCGTTGGATTCTAGAATTTAATTATTATTTTAAAATCTGGAATAAAAGGGTATTAATAATTAAATTGATTATAATACTAAATAGAACTTTGTTAAATTTTGTAGATGGCCGCTAACAATGCAAACACCTCTACCCATAACACCCGTAACCTATCCTTAAGAACCATCCTTGAAAAGGATCGTCTAAACCATAATAACTTTATGGATTGGTATCGCAACTTGAGAATAGTTCTCAAGCAAGAAGAGATATCATATGTCTTAGACGATCCCATTCCCGATGAGCCTAACGTGGAAGATGAGGAGGCTTATAACGATTGGGTCAAGTACACCAAAGATTCGGTGCAAGCCTCTTGCCTCATGTTAGGGACTATGATTCCCGAAATCCAAAAGGATTTCGAGCATCATGGGGCATACGACATGATAACTCAATTGAAGGAAATGTTCCTTCAACAAGCTAGAGCGGAACGTTTCGAAACGGTTCGAGCGTTTCATGCATGTCGTATGGAGGAAACCCAAACCGTCTCATCTTATGTCCTAAAGATGAAAAGCTACATCGAAAAGCTTCGTAGGTTGAATTGTCCCGTGTCTAATGAGTTGGCTACGGATTTGATCCTCAACTCTTTGACCAAAAGGTTTGAAACCTTTGTCATGAATTATAACATGAATGGGTGGGACAAAAGCATTGGTGAGCTTCACGCAATGCTAAGAACGGCCGAAGCGGGAATGGGTAAAAAGGCTTTACCCGTTCTAACAATCGATGAAGGAAAAAGGGGACATAACTCCAACCCCAAAGCAAGTGTTGCTAAGGGCAAGGGCCACGTCCGAGGAAAGGGAAAGAGGAAAGCCATCACGCCCATCAAACCGAAGGAAAAGAAGCAAAAGGTTGCGGCGCAAGATCCATGCTTTGAGTGTGGAGAGATAGGTCATTGGAAAAGGAATTGTCCGACCTATCTCAAAGCGTTAAAAGATAAGAGGGATGCGGGGCATACCTCAGGTATTATCTTTACTATACATATTGAACTAAATGTTATTTCTTCAAATACATGGGTACTTGATACCGGATGTGGAACTCACATTTGCAATTTGTTGCAGGGGTTCAAAAGAAGTAAACAACTCAATAAAGGGGACATTAGTCTCTTTATGGGCAATGGAGCAAGAGTTGAAGTCCAAGCCCAAGGAGACTACATATTAAATCTTCCAAGTGGTTTGGAAGTAATTTTGAAGAATGTTTTGTATGCTCCTAAGTTAAGGAGAAACATTATTTCCGTGTCCCTTTTAAAACAATGTGGCTTTGATCTTAAATTTATAGATTATGATATTCATGTTTTGATGAATGGCATGTTTTATTTTAAAGCTATACCCATGAATGGTATATATGAAATAGATCAAAGTGGTATGTCACATAGTAGTTCAATGTACAATGTCAGCACCAAGAAACTCAAGAAGGACTTGGGTGATTCCTATCTTTGGCATTGTCGCCTTGGACATATAAGCAAGAATCGCATGCAAACTCTTCGCAAGAGTGGTATTCTAGAAACAAATGAGTATGATTCATTTGATGTATGTGAATCTTGTTTACAAGGCAAAATGACAAAGCAACCCTTTAATAAAACTTTTGAAAGGTCAAAAGAATTATTGGGTATCATACATTCGGATGTATGTGGTCCTTTTAGACCAATGACTAGGAATTGTGAAAGATACTTCATTACCTTTATTGACGATTATAGTCGATATGGTTATGTGTACTTATTGAAACACAAAGATGAAGCTTTTGAAATGTTCAAAGACTTCAAAACTGAAGTAGAAAGACAACTCAAGACCACAATCAAAGTACTTCGTAGTGATAGAGGAGGTGAATACCTAAGTGGTGTTTTTCAAGATCATCTTAAGAGTTGTGGAATTATTTCACAACTTACTCCACCTGGAACACCACAACATAATGGTGTGTCTGAAAGGAGAAATCGTACCCTATTAGATATGGTTCGATCGATGATGGCTAGAAGCACTTTACCTCTATCATTTTGGGGCTATGCTTTACTTTCCGCTGTTCGCATATTGAATATGGCTCCAACCAAGAAAGTGGAGAAGACACCTTTTGAAATATGGCATGGAAAGGCTCCATCGCTATCATTCTTAAGAGTTTGGGGTTGTGAAGCTTATGTAAAGCAATACACCCCAAACAAATTAGAAGTCCGATCCACTAAGTGTATCTTTATAGGTTATCCTAAAGATGATTTAGGATATTACTTTTACGATCCTAGTGAGCAAAATGTTATTATTGCTCGAAAGGGTAAGTTCTTGGAAACTAAGTTCCTTAAGGAAGGAACTAATAATAGAACAATGAAATTTGATGAGGATCAAGAACAACAAGATGATACAGAATTGGTTGATACTAGCACTCAACAAGAGGTTGTTGAAAGTGATCAAGTGGTTGATCAAAACACACAAAACGTTCACAGATCTGGTAGAGTTAGCAATCCACCTGAAAGATATGGATTTTTTGTAGAAGGTTGCTACGTGGTAGATTCGGATGAACCAACCACATACCGTGATGCAATGTCCAAGAATGATTGTGACAAATGGCTTGAAGCCATGAACGTTGAGATGCAATCCATGTATGACAACCAAGTTTGGGAATTGGTTGAACCACCACTCAACTCCAAAGCTGTTGGAAGTAAGTGGGTTTTCAAAAGAAAAACTGATATGCATGGAAACTTGGATACTTATAAAGCAAGACTTGTAGCTAAGGGTTTCACTCAAACTCAAGGGGTTGATTATGATGAAACTTTTTCGCCTGTGGCAATGCTAAAGTCTATTAGGATATTATTTGCCATAGCTGCACATTATGATTATGAAATTTGGCAAATGGATGTCAAGACCGCTTTCCTAAATGGATATCTTGAGGAAGATGTCTATATGGTTCAGCCTGAAGGTTTTGTCAATCCGAAACATCCTAATAAAGTATGCAAGTTAAAGAAATCAATCTATGGATTGAAACAAGCATCTAGAACTTGGAATCATCGTTTTGATGAAGAAATCAAAAATTTTGGATTCATCAAGAACGCTGATGAGGCTTGTGTGTATAAGAAAGCTAGTGGGAGTATAATAACCTTCTTAGTATTATATGTCGATGACATTCTACTATTTGGAAATGACGTTCCAACCATGGAAAGCGTTAAGGCTTGGCTTGGAAGTAGATTTTCCATCAAGGATCTTGGTGAAGCTGCCTATATTTTGGGAATAAAGATCTATAGGGATAGGTCAAGGCGCTTGATAGGTTTGAACCAAAGTACATACATTGATAAAATCTTGAAAAGGTTCAAGATGGAAAACTCCAAGAAAGGTTTGGTACCTATTCAAAGAGGGACCATATTGAGTTCAGCTCAATGTCCAAGCTCAAAGGGTGAGCAAGAGATGATGAAACAAATCCCATATGCTTCTGCTATAGGATCCATCATGTATGCGATGATATGTACTAGACCGGATGTGTCATGCGCTTTGAGCATGACAAGCAGATACCAACAGAATCCAGGAAACAGTCATTGGATGGCTGTTAAGAACATATTGAAATACCTTAGGAGAACTAAGGATATGTTTCTGATATATGGATCTGGTGAGGAGGAACTCGCTATAAAAGGTTACACGGATGCGAGCTTCCAAACTGATCGAGATGATTCTCGATCACAATCTGGGTATGTGTTCACTCTTAATGGAGGAGCTGTCTCTTGGAAGAGCTCAAAACAGGAAGTGGTAGCATTGTCCACTACAGAATCAGAATACATCGCCGCTTCATTGGCAGCTCAGGAAGCTGCATGGTTGAAGAAATTCATTACTGATCTAGGGGTGGTCTCTACCATTCAAGACCCCCTAGAAATCTTTTGTGACAACGAGGGTGCGATTGCACAAATCAAGGAACCTCGCTCGCACCAAAAGACAAGGCGCATAGAGCGGAGATTCAACTACATAAGGGATGAAGTTGAAAAAGGAAAGATATGTATTCGCAAAGTTGGAACTGATCAAAATCTTGCGGATCCATTCACGAAGCTCCTAGAAAGACCGAAACATGAGCGTCATGCGAGTGGCTTAGGACTTCGATATTCTAGTAATTGGATTTGATCTATTTTGTATTTACGTTTAAAAGACTTTTGTAATTTAACTCTTTTATATGATTATGGAATCTTGAGTTAAATTCTAATTTTGCATGTTTTAATCCATGAATAAGTTAACTTATTCTAAAAGTCCGTAGTCGATCACATTTGTGGGAACAAATATGAAGCAAGACTATTATGAACTAGGATTGGTGGATATTCATAAGGAATGAATATGGAGCATAGGTTTGCTGCCAAGGTTCATAGATATTTGTGGGATACAAATATTGGACCGACCCGCTCTCAATATTACTACATGGAGTCGATGGACCTGATCATTAGTAATTTTGAGTAAAGGAGAATTTCATATTATCCTTAGACCTGAGATGTATACTGGGTCTTGATTTTCACCAAGTATTACACTTTGACTCTCCCCTTCGCTATTCGTAAAAGATGGTACATAAGGATGAGCTCGGGTGGAGTATAAAGTGATAGTGAGAGGCGTATACAGTCAAGATGGAATTTGTTCTTCTTATGTGTTGAGAGTTTAGATGTCTAAGGCCTGATAAAGTTGAATTGCAAAGAGAATGATCGCCTATGTCTCTTAGATCCAACATGACATCTAGAAACAAAGGGATATAATGATAGATTCACCTAAATCATATCAAGTAAGGAACTTGAAGGGATGATGTTATTGAATGGCACTTCGTCAAACACATTAAGGGTGGTGAACCGTTGTTAGGCGGTATTCAGCACTTGCATTAATTTTCTATGTATCTCGTGCAAGTGGGAGATTGTTGGAATTTCATATGCCCGAGACACATATTTATATTAATGTGGCTAACTGTGTTTGATCCAAGTCGGGTCATACCCAATAACAAGCTAGACAACACCAAATGTATTCTTTTAATGATTTGATCATTTAAACGAATACCGAACACTACATGTTTAGAAAATTGGTTTTCTAAACAAACACACTTGAGGATTTAAATAAATTATCTGGATAATTTGTTTATATAAATTAATTATTTAATTGGTTAAATAATTATATAAATGTATGTACATTTTATAAAAATGAGTTTTATAAAATGAATGGAGATGTTTTAAATGGTTAAAACAAAACAAAAAAAAAATAAAAAAAATAAAAAAAAAATAAGTATAACCGGCCACCCCATGTGGGTGGGGGTTTTTGGTCCAATTAAATTGCATGCTTCCTTTGCATGTTAGGTGATCTTGTTTTAAAAACTCTCCATACAAATTACATGCATTTGGTCCTACTCTTGGTATCTTTTTCAAGTGTTTTCAAGCTTCAAAATCTCTCTCTCTCTCTCCAAAAACTCACGGCAGCAGCAGCATGTTTTAGGAGAGCTTTGTGAGCTTGTTTTGTGTTCATAAATCCTAGCAAAGCAACTTGGTGTTGTCACAAATAGCTTGGGGTATCACACTCTTGAGGTCTTCTTCTTTGGAGGCTTGTCATTCATCCACCATCCCCTTCAACAACTCACTTGTTCTTCTAAAGGTAGAAGAAGGTACAATTTACATTTTGTGAGCATCTTGTTCTTGTAATTTTGATCCTTGGCTTCGGGTTTTAGTTTTAACATAATGGTATGTTCATTAACATGTTTTAAAACACTTGCTTCCGTTGCATTTTCTAGTTAAATATGGTTAACTTGAACTTTGATAATCTTGTATAAAACCCAACAAAAAATGGAGTCATGGAAGAATTCTGCACACAAAAAGGAATATATCAGCAATTTACAGCTCCTAGAACTCCTGAACAAAATGGTGTTGCAGAAAGAAGAAACAGAACACTTATTGAAGCTGCAAGAACCATGATAGCAGATGCAAATTTACCAGTGACATTCTGGGCTGAAGCCATTAATACTGCCTGCTATGTTCAGAACAAGGTACTTGTTAATAAAAGGCATAACAACCATATGAAATTTTCCACAATAGAAAGCCTTATATCAAGTTTTTCAAGCCCTTTGGATGCAAATGTTTTCTTCTAAACACTAGGGATTACTTGAAAAAGTTTCAAACTAAATCCTTGGATTGTTTCTTTGTTGGATATTCAACACACTCAAAAGCTTACAGAGTATATGTGAAAGACCATATGAGTGTAATTTAATCACCTGAAATCATCTTTAATGAGAATCAGTTCAACACAGTTGATGGTGCAGCATGGCTGTTTGATCATGAAAATTTGATAAGGTCTTTCAAGATTTATTTTGAAGACCTTGATGACTCGTTCTATAAGACTAGTATATCTGAAGAGAAAAAGGATAAAACATTGGACTTAGAAAGGTTATGGAAGAAGGTTGCTAGCAAAGAAAAGGAGTATACATTTATCAAGGGTATCTCAAATGACACTGTTGACCAAGAACAAGATCATGCAGAGGTTAATCAAGACAATCAAGAAGTAGAGAATGATCAGGTTCAGAGTTGAGAGAACCCAAGCAACCAAACAACTGAAGAAGATGTAACTACTGCAAGATTTCAGTATTTGTTTGAAAGCTTGAATATTGGAAACCCTGGTGCCTCCACCTCAAGAAAGAACATTGAAGAAGCACCAGAGTTTCATGATGCTGAAACAGAATTGATCACTGAAGAACCAGATCTCAATGAATCAAATCTTGACACAAATATGTCTGCAGATATGTTAGTTCAAACCCCCTATGTTGAAAAGAATCATCCATCTGAAAACATCATTGGAGATATAAATGAAAGACTTACTAGAAGTCATTCTGAATCTGCACACATCTGTTTATACTCCTGCTTTCTATCCCAAATAGAACCAAAGAACATTGTTCAGGCACTAAAAGACAGTAGTTGGGTGGAGGCAATGCATGAGGAACTGACACAATTCAGAGATCTACATGTTTGGGATCTTGTTGACAGGCCAAGGAACAGATCTGCAATTGGCACAAAATGAGTTTTCAGAAACAAAAGGGATGAGAAGGGTATTGTGATTAAGAACAAGGCTAGACTTGTGGCATTTGGATGTCTTCAAAAGGAAATAATTGATTTTGAGGAAGTCTTTGCACAGTTTCATGACTTGAGGCAATCAGGATATTCCTTGCATATCCTGCCTCAAATAACATTAGGGTGTTCTAGCTTAATGTTAAGTCTGCATTTCTAAATGGGAAGATTGATGAAGAGGTGTGTGTTGCTCAACCTCCAGGTTTTGAGGATCCAATGTATCCAAACAGGGTGTATAAGCTAAACAAAGCCCTTTATGGATTGCATCAGGCTCCTAGAGCATGGTATGATGAGCTGTCAAATCATCTTCTTGACAATGGTTTCAAAAGCGGAGCCATTGACAAGACTCTCTTCTACAAAAGAAATGGATCAGACTTGCTGCTATTACATGTCTATGTGGATGATATCATCTTTGGTTCAACAAATGAACAAAGTGCATGGAGTTTGAAGGGGTAATGAAATACAAATACAACATGAGTTCAATGGATGAAATGAACTTCTTTCTTGGATTGCAAGTTCAGCAGAAGGCTGATGGGATTTTCATTTACCAGTCTAAGTATGTGCAGGACATCCTAGACAAATTCAAATGCAATGATTTGAAGACTGCTTCAACTCCTATGGATACAAAAGAAAAGATGGTAGCTGATGAAAAGGGGAGCCAATAGATGAACATGAATACAGAACAAAGATTGGGTCTCTGATGTATCCTACTGCTTCAAGACCATATATCATGTTTGTTGTATGTGTCTGTGCAAGATTCCAAGCAAGTTCAAAAGTCTCCCACATGAATGCTGTTAAGAGAATTTTAGATACTTGAAGGGTAGATCAGACTTAGGAATTTGGTATCCAAAGAACCAATTTTTTGACTTTATTGCCTACATAGACAGTGATTATGATGGCTGCAACATGAGCAGGAAGTCAACCTCAGGAGGATGTCAATTTTTGGGAGAAAGGCTAGTGTCATGGCAATGCAAGAAGCAAACAACTGTCTCAATCTCAACTGCAGAAGCTGAATATATTGTTGCATCTGCTTGCTGTGCCCAAGTTCTCTAGATTCAGAACCAAATGCTGGATTATGGTTTGAATTTTCTGAACACTTCTATTTTCATTGAAAATAATGCTGCATACTTTACTGTAAAGAATCCAGTCCAACATTCAAAGACTAAACATATTGAAATCAGACATCACTTCATTAGAGATTGTAATGAAAAAGGTTTGATTGAAATGCAGAGAGTTGACACAAGTGACGACTTGGCTGACCAATTCACCAAGCCACTTGATAGAGCCAGATTCAACTTTCTTTTGAAAGATCTGGGTATGATCAACTCAGATGAGGTCTGATTGAGGATATGTGCTTAGTTTGTGTCTCTATGTGATAATTGACTACACTTGAATGAAGACACATACTTTGAATTTTGAATGAATATGTTGAATGAATATGTTATGAATATGTTACTTGTTTGATGTTAACTGATTAATGCTTAAATAATTATCTGTGCTATTTATGTGTCATTGATGCTAATGATTGATTATCAGTTAACTGTTTTGATAAGTAGTTTGAATTGTCTATGATAATAAAATGCTTATCTGATGTCATGAGTAATCACTTAATTATGATTGCTTGAATATGTGTGCTATCTGATCATCTAGATGATATTAGAATAGGATAGACTATGAATGTTGAAAATGTCTGACTCTTTTAATTATGTTGAAAATGATTAAGATTTGAAAATGTTATAACTGTTTATGTCAAAATATGTTTTTATGTCAAATTTAAAGGTTTCAGATGAATCATCAAATGAATTTTGCATTAACACTTTATTTTGATCAAATCATGAGCAAGTTGTTAGTGGTGCTAAGACATGATAATACTATTCAGTTCAAGATTTAAAGAAGCTTAAAAGAAGTATTTTTCCATGAATAGTCTCAGGTAGTTATATTTGTTGAAAATTATGTCATTTGCCCAGTTGGAAGGACATACACTTGTGTATGTTTGGTCCTGCAATCTGCAAAGATTAAAAGGATAACCATTAACCAGAAAACTGAAAGCATTTGGGGGAATTATAACTTGTTTTCTATTTCTTCACTTAAAACTATGTCAGTAGCTCTGACTTTGAAAGGACATATATTCACAATGTATGTTTGGTCCTGCTAACTACTTTTGGTTAAACAGAATAACCATTTACCTGCCAATTAAGAGAGTTGGGGTGATTGAATATTAAACTGAATATTCGTGGGAAATGATAGTACATTGACTACTTAGCCAATCATATGGATTTATTAGGCTAAAAGGACTCTTAGTACAATCATTGACATGTATGGTTGCTTTCTCATGATATGTAAAATCTAAGGTGATATAAACATAAAGAAAATGCTTAGATTTATTTGGAGTTACATTGTTGTTAATGCATGTTCCTAGATAAATCTTTTCAGATGATAGGTAGAAAAGTTATTATCCAGTCATACACAAGCCTGTTGGTCTTTGGTTACCCAAAATGCAACATTTTTTAAAAGAATGACAATGAACAGTTGTGAACTACTTTAATTTCAAACGTTTATTCAACCAAAAGTTGATACATGTTCACAAATTTTTATTGGAAAAATACAAACATGAGGGTTAATTCCAGAACTACAATGGTGAAGGCAATAATATAAGTCCTTTAAACATCCTGAATGAAAGTCCTATAAGTCTGATTTGTGTGGCAAGTAAGTCCAACGTTCAACCTCATATATGTTTGTATATTTGAAAATAAATATCTTATAAATTTCAAAAATATGTTCTGTCATTAAAAGTTTTAACCAAAACCAGGGGGTCAAAGTCAAATTGGGGTGATCTGGAGAAAGCCAAATAAGCCTTGAGGATAGATAAGGAGCATCAGAACACAACATGTGTTATCCATTAGATTTTCTGCAACTTAATTGAAATTTAATCATGTCACCAAAGAAATGAAAATCATGTTAAGTCTAGACCTGCTGTTGACCTGTCTTTGTAGTCATAATAATGCTGAGAATGAAGTATTGAGAAAGCTACTTAGTCAATATGATCCCATTCCTGAGATCTTTTCAGCTTACAAAAGAAATTGTTTTGAAGAGAAACATAACTGAAATTTGATCTCTAAATGCACCATTTGCTCTTAAACTATGGTCTGAAACGATACATAACTTGGAAATGTCTTTGACAAGTGGTTTAAGTCAAACAGTGTTGCATTTTGCCTTTAATATGTTGAATATGTATGTTCGGGTAAGGTTTAATGTTTTATAACCTTTCCGAGTACACTTAGATGTCTTTAAATAAGTTTATTATTTTCGGGCATGCTTTGAAGTATTTAATACTTTTCGGGTAGAGTCACTATTTTAGTCACTTTCCGGGAAAGCTTTATTGCTTATGATTGAATATGTATTTTCGGGTAAGGTTTTATGCTTTTTAACCTTTCCGGGCACACTTAGTTGTTTTTATCTAAGTTTGTATTTTTCGGGTATGATTTGATAATTTAACTTTTCTCGGGTAGACTAAACTGTTTAGCTTAGTTCCCTGGCATACTTGATGTTTGAATAAGTTTATCCTAGCAAGCTTTGAAATTCTAGACTGTAGCACAATTAGGTGTTTTATGTTTAATCTATTTCCAGGCTTGCTATGTATTATTTGTGGATATGATTGCTTTGAAATTACAAGTGTTTTCGGGCAGACTTTGTCTTCCGGGCACACTTTATATTCCGGGTACACTATTGTTCCCTCAATATACTTGGTAATTTCAAAATTTGACTTTCCGAGTACACTGTATGCTTGATATCTTTTCGGGCTCACTTTATACTCTAGGAAAAGTTATTCGGGTATACTTTGCATGAATGATTTTTCGGGCACACTATACATTAAGAAGGTTGCTCGGGCACGTTGTTCATCAAAGTATGTTTGATTGAATGTGTTTCTGATTTTGATAAGGTTTTTGATAGATTGAGTTACTTGATTTAAATGTGAGAAATCATTTTGGGTATCTTAATTGATTCTTAGCAAGGATGCTTATTTGATATTTTATACTTGATTGTTTGTCTTGTGATTAAGTTCTAAAGAAATCTGGTATTTCAAATAAGTTGTTTTTATTTTACTTAAATTTATTTTTAAGTAACTTTAACTTTACATACTTTACTATTTTTGAACACACCTTTAAATAGATAAAGAAATCATTCCTTAAATAGATAAGAAATTTATGAGCTAAAAGACAAAACACTTTTCAAGATTCTCTCTTTATCTGACATACAATACAAAAGCAAACTAGAACTTTATCCACATTTTTTTTATTACAGATATGTACTTAAAGTTTGTCTTAAATTCCATTAAAGAGATTGTCTCTATATATTTCAGTTTCGAAACTTCCTATTACTTACATTTTCTTTGTGTGTAGGTTTCAATATCATTCAAGACAACGGTTTGAATTGAAACATATTTTATCCCTTAATCTTTATTCTTCTCATAAATATATACATTGTTTTAAATCTAACTGTCAATTATTTTCTCATCTGTTAACAGAAAATCAGACATGGATCCAATTCTAGGCAATCTCAATTCCTACAAGCATCATATTTCTGAAGAACTAAAGAGGGCGTTACAAAGAGTTCAAACCCTAATGAATGAGGTTGAGAAGACCTAAGCTGCCCCAAAACAGGGAGAGAAATCACTGAATCAGGGGGAGAATTCATTGAAGCTGCTCTCAATCTATGAAGAAGATAGTTCAGATGTTGAAATTGTCATTGACAAAGTTCCAGAAGATGAAAGAAAACATCTTGAAGAAAGAAAGAAACTAAAAGGGAAGGAAATTGCTATAGAAGGTGATGAAATTCAGATTGCCAATTCCCCAAAAGAAAAGTCAACAATCTTAGAAATTGATGAATCTGAAGTAGAAACCAAAAGGATCTATGTGCAAAGATTGACAGACAATTTCTAAGCCAAACACTGACTGACAAAGACTTTGAAGAACAAGTAAGCTTGTTGAAACTGTTTGAAGATGAGAAAAAGGCAAGGGATGAAGTAAATAATGAAAATATGAAGGAAGTCCCACAAGAAGTAATTGATAAGTGCTTAAATGAGAAATTCCAAATGAAGTGCTGGTATCTCTCCTCAAGCTGATTAAGCAAGAAGAATCTGAGACAGAAGTAAAGGAGAAACTAGACACTGTCATTGACAAGATTTCAAAGGCTTTTAGTGAAAAGAAGTTTGATCAAGACAATGAATTGAAAGATTTGAAATTGAAAGGTGACTTGGAACAAGAAATGAATGTCCAGAAAATGTTGAGTATGTATGGTGGTAAACCAAAGTTTTTGGTGAAAAATGGAATTCCCTTTGACTCAGTAAAGGTCATGACAAGAAAAGATATTTTGAGAAACTTCAAGAAAATGAAAGGACTACAGTTAAACAAGAAGAAAGAAGCTGCTCAGTCTCTAAAAGCAAAGAACAAGGGATTATCCAGAAAGATGATTGATCTTTCTAAAATGACATTGAAAGGCAAATCCAAAGAAAAGCCAATCTGCAACATAACAGCATCCTTTGTTTCGAAACAGAACCTAACAAATAAAAGGAAAATGTCTGAAACTTCTCAAGAGAAAACAAAGCAGATACAATTGAAGATGGATAAACCTTTCATCAAGGCTGGAATAAAAGCCGAAAGTCCTTTAGTCAACTACAATGTCATGCCAAATGGGGTATTTTATGACTCCAGGACTGAACATCTGAATGTTATGATGGATAATGGAGAAATTGAAAAGATCTTCTCTAAGAATGACTTCAGAAAATTCAACCTATGGCAATTGACTGTGATTGCAGCACTACATCTCTCTGATTATAAAGAAATGCATAGGCCTACAAGTGCTAAGCAATCAGAACTGTTAAGTTTTTTGAGGGAGCAAGAAAAGTTGGATTTTCCATGCCTAAACAAGCATCTCTGGCTAAAATGAAGAAATTTTTAGCGTAGGATTTACTTTGTAATGTCTCCGGACAGCTTTTGAATATGTAATTGTTTATGTAATTTGATTATGTAACTTTGATTTTTAATTTTATGTGTATTTTTAATCCTGTGTAAGTAACTATAGAGGTGTTTTGGGACAACTGACGTTTTCCAATCTAGGGGAGATTGTTGAGTCAAGATATGACCCAAGACTGATCAGATTGAAGATTGGAATCTTTTCAACCTCCAGAGAATTCGCTAAGTATGGATCCGGGCACACCTCAGACTTTCGAGCAAGCTTTTACATAGCCGGGTACGATATCTTGTCTATCGGGCAGGGTTACCTTCTTGAAGTCTTTTTTAGTGGATATCCGGGCAGGGTTTGCAAATTAGTGTATTACCAGACAAGGTTCACTAGTTTATGCAAGTCCGGGCAAGGAGCACTTTATGAAGCAAGTTGTTCTTCATAGCCAAGTAAAGCTCACTCCCGAGTAAGCTTTAGGCTAACCAAGCTCATGAAGCCAAGTAATTGGAAGGTCGGGCAAGGTATTCATTAATAAGTATGGTCCAAGTATGCTTGATGTCTTAATGGAATATCTTAAGGATCATCGGGCAAGGTTCAACTCAAGCAAAGGAACAGTGCTACTGAGCATATTTTGCTAATAAGATATTCACTAGCAAAGGGTTGAAGGGACCATTGAAGAATAAGGTTGCTCGTAAGGGTTTGTCGGGCAAAGTCTGGAAAAGTCAAGAAGATTGAAGTCTACCCGGTGAGTATTTTACTTGGTAAAATACCCTTCAAGTAAAGTCTACCTGGAAACTGATTCCAAGCACACTTCTCTGTTACCAAGTTATGAAGGATGGCAGAGCATACTCGGAAAGACTAAATTGATGCAAAGCCTACCCGGAAGACTTGTTTTACACTTAGGATTATTCCTGAATATGTAATTTGAATATGTTTTATCATTTAGGGTTTCTAGAAGGAATGACAACTGTTAAGGAGGTGTCAGGCCAATACAAGGAATAATGTAGGGCACGCCTCCTAAAGGTTGATAGTCTCATTCAATTTAGAGAGAATATTTGAGTGTGACGGCTATCTTAGAATAGTACGGACATAACCTTCCTATAAGAAACCCTAAATCGATTATCCTTTTGTATAATGATCTTCGTATAAATGGAAATCTTTTGAGTGAATCTTGTGTGTGGTATTTACATATGAATATTGATAGCAACTACCCTGTTTATTATTGATACCGCCTTTAATAAACAGTCATCTTTCTAAATATAGCAACCCGTCATTAACTCCCTTGTCAACACATTTATTTGTGTGAGTTATGACATGATTTGAGTAAGATCCAGCTGAAATCGGGGACCTGACATGCTACCATAGGCTACGATGGCTACCGTAGCTTATGATAGACCTATCACCCTAAAGGCACATTGGATAGACATCCGAAACCCTAGGATAAGTGTTTGGTTAAAGCACACTGTAGGCTACGGTGTCCACCGTAGCTTACGGTGGACCTGGGAAGTCTTTGTAATTTTTTTTACAAAACTTTACCAAAAACCTTACCCCACATGAAAAACCTGTGTTATCCCCAACACCTTGTCGAAGAAAATTCAAAAGAACTTCCCCACCCTTGGGTTAAACATAGCTCATGAAGCAAATGGTAAAATTGTAAAAACGAGAGTGAACAAACAAGCAACTACAACTAACACTAACACTAGACAAACCTGGGCCTCTTAATTGATTACATCATCCGACGGCTATAAAATGTACCCCACTTTATCAACTTCAAGCACGTTGATATCCTTTCCTTCCAGATATTGTTTGAGCCGATTCCCGTTCACTACTTATTTTATTTTTCTTGAATGTGTTCGATCTCCACATCACCAAATTGACCCACTCTTGTGATCACAGAAGTACCCATCCGTTAGCTTTTAAGCTTCCCGGGGAAAAGCTTAAGTCTTGAAGTGTACAACCATACCTTTTTCCTTTCTTCAAATGTTCGGTTTCTCAATTTACCATCATGCACTTTCTTTAGTTTGTCTTCATATGCTGATGCACATTCAAATGTTTCATCATGAATTTCTTTTAACTTGCACGGTTTTAACTTCCTAGTTTACCCGCTTCATTGTAGTCCGCATTAACACTTCTAATTGCCCATAGTGCACGATGAGCTAACTCCATTGGCAAGTGATGTCCCCTCCCATACACCAACTAATTGGGAGTTGTACCAATGGGAGTTTTGTAAGCTGTTGATAACCCCTACAACGCATCATCTAACTTTACCGACCAATATTTTTTATCAACCCGCGCTATCTTCATACATATCTACTTAATATATCTATTGGACACTTCAACTTGACCACTTGTTTACAGATGCTACGGAGTAGCAAATCAGTTATTCACGTTACATCGCTTTAACAATTTCCCAAAATGGAATTCTTTGAAATGAGACCGACCATCACTTATAATCACCTACGGATTCCCAAATCATGCATATATATGAGATTCAACAAATATACATACCACGCCATTATCATTGGTCCTTGTAGCAATTTCTTCTATCCATTTCGAAACATAGTCCACCGCCATCAAAATACGTAGATACCCACACGATTTGGGAAACGGGCCCGTAAAATCAATTCCCCGTATGTCAAATATGCCAATTACCAATATGGTTTGTAAGGGAATTTCATCCCTCTTTGAAATACCACCCATATTTTGGCAATTAAGGCAATGACGTGCGTATTCCCTTGTGTCCTTAAAAATCATAGGCCAATAAAACCCACATTTAAGACCTCGATATCTCGATTTTTGTCCACTGAAATGACTGCCACACACTGATGAATGATCATGTGCAAAAATTCCTTGCACCTCTATTTCGGGAATACACCGCCGAATAAACTGATCATCACCAATTTTGAAAAGGTCTTGTTCATCCCAATTGTATAGTCTTACTTAGGATAAAGACTGTTTTCTTCTCTTCTTAGTCCAATGTTATGGCATTGCACCCATGGCCCAATAGTTAACATAATGAGCATACCATGGTGCAGTAGAGAAGGCTAAAAATGTTCATCCAGGAATTACTCGTTAATTTTCGTAACTTCATTGACCCCTTCCAATGGAATTCGCGATAATGATCTACAACCACGTTTTCACACCCCTTCTTATTTTGGCATGTCCTAAAAATGACCTTACCCCTTTTACGTTTCTCGGTGGTGGATATGAAGAGATGACTCTAAGTTTTGCATTGCCCACCTCCATTCCCCAACTCGAAACCACATGACCCAACATTATCCCCTCTTGTACCATGCAATGACATTTCTCCCAACTTAAAACCAAAATTTTCTCAACACATCGTTTCAAAAATTTTTCTAGTTCGTTGAGACACATTTCAAAAGTTGATCCAAAAATTGAAAAGTCATCCAAGAATTCTTCAAGTAAGCCCCATGTCCACAAAAAATACTCATCATACATCGTTGAAAAATGGTCCGGGAATTACACAACCCAAATGCATTTGTCTAAAGGCAAAAGTACCATATGGGCATGTGAAGGTGGTCTTGTGTTGGTATTCCGGGTGGATTGCAATTTGATTATACCCTGATTACCCATCCAAAAAATAATAAATTTTTTTACCAAAAAATTTTTCAATAATTTGGTCAATAAAGGTTAATGGGAAATGGTCTTTTGTGGTAGCCGCATTCAACTTTCTATAATCAATGCACACTCGCTACAAGGTGAACTGTTAGAAGGCGATTTTTTCATCATTTTCATCTTTAATTACATGTATACCGACTTTCTTTGGCACTACCTGTGTAAGGCTCACCCACTCACGATCCGAAATTGGATGTATAATCTCTGCATCCAACTATTTGATAACCTCCTTTTTAACAAGTTCTGACAAATCAGGATTCAACTTCCTTTGAGTCTCTTATGTAGGCTTTGAGTTATCCGTGGTGATGATTTTGTGCAATACTGTGGATGGACTAATACCTTTCAAGTTCTTTATTGTCCACTCAATCGTCGCTTTAGGAGCCTTCAACACTTCCAAAAACCCTTCCTCTTCAGCCTCATTCAAGTTGGAAGCAATTATGACTGGCAACGTTTCATTGTCACCCCAAAATACATACTTTAAATGGCGTGACAAATCTTTCAACTCTACCTTTGGTGGGCAAATCAACGAAGGCTTTGTGGCTGAATTGATTTCAGCGGGTAACCTTTTAACTTGATGAGTCCATGGCCGCCTCCCTTCTTGCATAGCCAACGCCTCTTGCCTTTGCTCTTCCATTCTCAAAGCACAAAGCTGGACCTGTTCAGAATTATCACAAACCCAAATATCCAAAGTGTCGTCCTCTTATTCATGTGGTTCACACCAATCCACTATATCTGCCATAAAACACTCATCACCAACCAACGAGTTAAAAAACATTAGTGAAAAAATTAAGGCGTATTTTTCTATTACCAAACGCCATGTCGACCATACCTTATCGACAAAAAAGGGATGAGCTTTATTTTAAAATTGTCGAACAAAAATGACATTTTTTTGTTATGTTGGGTCAACCGATGAGTAATCCAAGATTAAAAAGTTAGGGGGATAATAAAATTCTTCCACTTTAACAATTACATCCCGCACAATCCCTAGGGGAAGCTTATGAGATAAATCGGCTAAAATAACTGTTGTCTCAACCCGTTTCAACGTACCAAAATCATATTGGTCATATAAGCCCCCTATTTACTTCAGCTCCAAGTTCCAACAACACCCGTGGCATTTGAAAATCACCATATTGAATATTAATTAAGGGCACTCCCGGGTCTTGGAGCTTAGGAGGAAGATCCCATTTTAAAATTGCATTCACCCTTTCAGTTAAAGAAACTCTATTTGGAATCTTTTGTTGCCTCTTTTGGGTACACAATTCTTTTAAAAAATTTTCATATGCAGGAAATTGTTTAATTGCCTCAAGTAAAGGAAGGTTAACTTTAACTTGTTTAAGAACCTCCCACATGTTTTTGAGGACCTCGTTTTGAAATCACATTTTTCATTATGGGATCAACTAAAGCCGAAGGAAATGGAATTCGTATTTCTTCCATCTCCTTGTTTTCCCCATTAAATATTTCATTTTTACCCAATTTTTTTGGTTTTTGAAAAGTTGAATTTTAAGGGGTGGGGAATTTTTAAGGGGTGGGGAATCTTTCTAACAAAAAGATTTTTATCCATCATGCGAAGTATATGAACGATGTCTTGAGCCTTCAAGATAACTTCCGAAAAAATCCCTTCAACTTCTCTTCCTCTGGGTCACAATTTGTAACCTGACGAATTGGGGGATACCGTTGATCTGATCCTATAATGAGCATTGATTGGTTCTTTAATTTTAACAGTATCGCGTCCTGATATAATGTTTGTTGTTTGTTTATGTTCCAAGTATCAAGAGGGTCCCCGAGTGACTCATCTAGCGGCTATAAATCGTATTTACCACTATCTAAGGGTAATCATGATATAGGGTTATGGTGTCCCAAGGACGATAGTTTTGATCTTACTACATTTATAGATTCTGACTATGTAAGACGTGAGATCAAATTCATGTCTACAATGGCCGGTTATCAATTTTTAGGAAACCAACTTGTTTCCTCGAGGTGTAAGAAGTAGACAACTTTCTCCACTTCAACTGCTGAAGCCGAATATGTGGCAGCCTCGAGTGGCTGTTCACAGGTTTTATGGATCCAGCAACACTTGCGGGATTATGGTATGAAGTTTCTTACTACTCTATTTTTACTGATAACTATGCTGCGATATTTATAACGAAAAACCCTGTGCTCCACTCTAAAACAAACATATCGAAATACCTTATCATTTTATCCATGATTGTTATGAAAAGAAACTAATTGACGTTGGAAAGGTACACACAGATCATCAAAAGGCAGACCTTTTTACCAAAGCTTTTGATAAAACAAGATTTAAATGTGGTTTAAATGGTTTATATTATTTTCGCTTGGTTTAAATTCTCGCCCGATAAAAATTTTTTGTTGATATTCCTAAGCTCGGGTAATCGTTTGTTTTATTTTTGTACAATTTTTTTGTGGTTATTTTCTTTCTTTTTGTGTTTTGGTATTTAGGGGGAGAAAATGGGAAAAATACAAAATTATTGTGTTCTGTGTTTGCACAAATAAAAACCAAAAACATTTAAATATTTTAAAATTTTAAAAGCATTAAAAAATTACACTTCAAAATGAGTTTTGAAGCAAAAAGGGAAAATGATAAAGGCAGAAATATAAACATAAAATTGCGAATGAGCATTCATTCATTAAAGATAATAACGAATGTATTACTGTTAGTGCATGGGCTTTTCGTCTCGAGTCTTTGTAATAGTCGTCGTTCATTTATTATTTTTCTAATGTTAAAGGGCAATTATGTAATTATGACTCATTCGCTATGTAAGGCTCATTCGTTAAGGATGTTCAATAATGAGCCCAGTCGTTGTTAATTATAGTTCATTCGTTACAGATGTTTAACGAATGAACTTTAATCGTTATATTTAGATGTCCATTCATTAAGGATGTTTAACGAATGGACCTTAGTCGTTAAGTAACAGATACATCTGTCATGGAATGTTGACGAATGGGTTATAGCGAATGAGTCATTTGCTATACCATAAAATAACGTATGTAAAGGAAGATGAATGAAGGCCATTCGTTACGGGATGTGTAACGAATGGCATCTGATTTTCTATATAAGTTTGTTCTTGCCTTAGTTAATTTAAGTGTCGATAAACGTATACTGTTACACTGCGAATTTATCCTCTCGATACTTCAATTAACATTATCGATCATTACCTATCACATAACGTATATGACATAACTAGATCCTATTAATATGAAGAATTCATATTGATTGATGCTCTAATTCGTATTCAACAAGTGGTATCAGAGCAATCCATGGTAGATTACGTTTTTGTTAAGGTGATTGATTGAATTAATAGGTTTGTTGATAGTATAATTGGTTAATAAAGTTCCGAATGTTGATTTTGTTCAATTTTCATTAATTCGTATTATGGAATGATAATTGGAGCTTGATTTGATTGTGTTTGAGGTCGTATTTGATGGTGTAAGGTTTATGAGTATTGATTTGGATTATTGATTAAGTTTGAGATGGTTTTGTGTTGATTTTGAGTATTTTATGGAACCGAGGATTCTGTTATGTGATTTATTGGATTTTCGATATAGTTTGGAATGATTAGAGGTTTGCAGAATGGTTTGAGTGTGTTCGCGGGATTGAGACGGGTTGTTTGAGCCTTTAATTGGTTAATTTGGTGCAAAGTTGATCAAGTAATCCATAAGTTTAATTCATTTGGTTTAAACAAATAGATCTAGAAAATTTCCAGATTCTGGAAATAACTTTGAAGATTTGAAGATTCAAAGACATTCATTATGTTTTAAATATTTCATTCGTTATTTTTATTTATAGTCATTCGCTATCGAATCCTAACTAATTCGTGACACGTCTTAAGTTTGTTACACCAGAATAACAAACTCATTCGTCACTATAGCTAATTCAAAATCAGCAATTTGTCATTCGTTCTCAACCATTTGTTACTCATCCGTCTACTAATTCGTCAACCATTTTTTACTCCTTCGTTCACTCATTCGTCAACCATTCGTTACTCATTCGTTCACTCATTCATCATCTATTCGTTACTCATTCGTCTAATCATTCGTCAACCATCTTGATATGGATATAGGATCTCATTCGAAATGTCCACGTCTGATGAAATTCAGTGATTTTGCCAAATGGGAACCACGTTTCCTAGCACATCTTGGATCTGTGCATCCTGACTGTTCTCGATGTCTTTATGGTGTATGCACAATTCCTATGATTGGAAGTGAGACTACGAGATTTACTCCAAAAGATTTTTCTCAATACTCGCAAGAATAAAAGAAAGCTTTAGAGATTGAGACTAAGGCATATTCTACTTTGAGGATGGCGTTACCAGATAATATCTTTCATTAAGTATGGAGTATTAAGATATGTGTATCATTGTTTCAACACATCAATATGAGAAGTATAAAAAATACTGAAGAAAGCAAGAAAGTGATGTTGAAGTTTCAATTTAGAAACTTTAATTTATTAAAATGTGAGAATGTTGAAGAGATGCTCACTCGGTTTAATCATTTGATAGCTGAGATGAACAAGTTGAATATTGAACCATTTGAATCTGATAAAATTGATACAATAAAGAATGCTTTACCTGGTTCATATTAAGCATTTCTCATGTTGTTGAAAGAAAACAATTATTTCAAGAATGAATATCTAACAGGTATGGAATTCATGTAAAAAGTTGAAGATCAACAATAAGATTTGAAATGTCAGAAATTTTCAAAGGAGATTGAAGATCCAAATATGTATGGAGGTTGTCTGCCTTGGAGTAGTTCTGCAACTCCAATTACTGCATTTCTCACTCAAAGTGCACAAGAGGGATCATCTAGATATAGTGATCCTAATGTATGTTTCGTGGATTCTGGATTAATGACAATTCTGGGGGATCAGATACTACCAATAGCTTCACTGCACCACCAAATGTCAACATGAAGTAAGCCAAATAGAATATTACTTTTCTTTGTGAGTTCATGACATCATATGAAAACTTAGTGGGTAGTAAGATGCTACAAGTGAGTTGACTAATGAAGACTATGACCAAATTTATCCATATGATTTGGAGCTAATGGATCTCAAATGGAATATGGCCATGACTAATATAAAGGAGAAGAAGTTTATGCAACGAACTGGTAAAGACCTACCATCTCCGAACAAACGAGTTGGTTTTGACAAATTAAAAGTCAAATGTTACAATTGTAAAGAATTTGTTCATTTTGTCAAAGAATGTGATAAGCCAAAGAAGGAGTATAATGGACCTCAGAATCAAGACAGAAATTCTGGAAAGATGGTTAATGATTCTCCTGAAAAGTCTTGGGGTGGTAACTAATTTAAAGCTTCAGGATCACAAGCTCTTCTCTCTGCTGAAGGAACTGACTGGACTCAAAGACTACTGTGTAATGATAATCAAGCAAATCTAGCTATCTTTAAGATGGCTAAAATTTTCAAGATGCTAGTGGGAACGAATGGTCCTTTGACAATGAGACGGAGTCAGATTCTGATGATTTTTGTCATATGCAACCAACTTCTTATGCATGCATGGCTAATATTGACGAGGTTAGTCCTTCTTTTGTTAAACTATCTAAAAATGTGTCTTCTTCTGAATGTGAATTTGTTAAGTCTAGAATTGATTTACTTAAAGATCATAATGATTCACTAACGAAAGAAATTTCATCAATCAAGGATACCTATAGACAATCACTAGACTCCCAATTGATATTTAGGGAGAAAATTGAAGCTTTGTCTATAAGTAACCATGGTTTGAAAGCAGAAGTGTCAGTGAAAATAACCATCAATGATCAATAATTTCAAGAGATTCTTAAACAGAGAACTAAGATAACTGAACTTAAAAATGAGGTTCTTGATTTGAAAAGTAAGCTAAACAAGTTTCAAAATTCTTAGTTTTTGTTAAATGATATTATTGAGGTGTCTGGTAAACAAAAGGGTTCAAAGAATGATTTGGGATTTGTTGAAGTTCCACCACCTTTTCATAATGATTATACTCCAAATCCATTTGTGGGAGAGGAAGAAATTGTTATTGAACCAGTCATTGTTGAGGAAAAACCTAAATTGGTTAAAAATGACAATATTAATTTTCAACCTTCAACTTAAAAACCTCATACTCAAAGTAACAAGATCTTTGTTGAAAATGTTGACAAGGTAATCATTGAGGATGTAATTAAACCTGAAGTTGTACACAAAAACCATAACATTCCACGTTCAATCATATTTTGTGTGAACCTCATGAATTTAAGGAGGCTGTGTATGGTTCAAATGCATCTAAAGTGAAAAAGGAAGAATCAGTTAAGGTTAAGGCTAAGAAATCAGAAAAACCAAAGATTTCTGATGAGGATTTGATGCGTTACATCAATCATGTTCCTCTTAAGCCAACCACTGGTCAAGTGTTTAAATTGAAAGGTATTAGCAAAGTATTCACTAAGAAAGACATTCCGCTTACCCTTAATAAGCCTGAATTGATAGAAAGCGTCTTTCAAAATGAAACTTCCAAGATAGAAGATCTTGAACATGCGTTTGTTAATTCCAACGCATCAAATACAACAGATCCCTTGGTCAAAGCCAAACAATTATTAAAATCTTTTAAGAAATTTCAATTTTGTAATTCAACCGGAACTGACACTTTACAAGGTTTCTCAAATTGTTTGTTGAGATGTGAAAAGTCCAAAGGAAGATTGGAAACTTCTCAACCTATCTGAAAACGGCTAAGTATGGAAACCGAGCAAGCTCAGGCTTCCCAGCAAGCTTTTACTTGTCATAGTAAGGTATTTTGCTTTCCCAGCAAGGTTATCTTCTAGAATTCCCCATAAGTGTTAAACCGAGCATGGTTCACTTTGTCTAGCAAGGTTGTTCTTCAAGTCAAGCAAGGTTTGCTTCCTAGCAAACTCTTGACTGAAACCAAGCTGAAACCTAATATAGCAAGGTTTATTTTTATTAACAGTGGTCCGAGCAAGTTTGAAGGAAGTTGATCAAGAAATAACTTAAAGACTTCTGCCGAGCAAGGTTCAACTCCAAACAGGTTACAGTGTTACTATTAATATTAACAAAGGGTTGAAGGGGTTCCTGAAGAAAAAGTTGCTAGTGGGACTATATCGAGAAAAGTTTGATATGGTCAAGAGGATTGAAGACTGCTAGGTGAATATTTTCTAAGGAAAATATTCAAAGTAAAGTCTGCCCAGAGAACTGTTTCCCAGCACACTTCATGGTTATCAGGTCTGCTCGATAAAGTAACATGCTGCAAAGCTAGCCCAAAGACCTGTTTTACACTTAACATTTATTGTAATTATTTTGACTATGTTTCAATGATTAGGGTTTCTAAAAGTGGAATGTCAGATGTCAGGGCTAGGCCTATAAAAGGTATATTTTAGGGCACGCCTATTGCACACCTGACACTCACGAATATTGTGATTGACGGCATACCATATCCTATACGGAAATCTGCTAAAGATCTTGACATTCCACCCTTATACCCTAATTGATTTTCATTTGTAACTTTCGTATTTTTTAATGGAAATATTTTGAGTTAATCGTATGTTTGTTACTTTAGTGTTAAGTGTGCAACAATTAGAGTTTTAGTGTTTCCGCCATTATACTCTAGTGTTCTTCACGGTATAGTAGTGTCGTTAACCTTCTTGTCGACACTTAGGTGTGTGGATACGACAGTGATTTAGTGAATGATCCTAGTGATTGATTGAGACCGACAAGTGATATCAGAGCTGTGTGCTATTTCTGTGAAGAATTGTTGCTGAATATTGCTGATTTTGAGGATGAAGAATGACGTCAGCTGACAACCGTTCCATTGATTTGTGATGTCAGCTGTCCTGTTCTTAATTTTTCCAGATCTACAGTATTTTGCTGAATATTACTCAAATCTCTTTTAAAGTTTGTTTCTTTGTTATAGATCTTGCTCTAATCCATCTAAACATATCAGATCTATGGTTTTTGACCACAGATCTGATTATTTTTCAAAAAGAGTTTAAGGTTTTTGTTTAAAGTTTATTAAATTTTATTTGTTTTAAAAATATTTCAAAAATACCAAAACTATGTCTGGTTCTGTGGATGAGCAGGAGCTGTCTACTAATAAGATACCCAGATTGTATGGAAAGGAGAACAACATTAAGTGGAAGGTATTGCTCGAAGATGTCGTATGCTACAATGATGTTGAAATGTGGAACTCCATCAAGAACATACCCTATGTGCCGGATGGAACAAGAAGCAATCCTTCTGTTGAGGCAAGAATGAAGAATAAAGATGATGGAGCTCTAGCAATGATTAAGTTGGGTTTGTCATGGGAAATTCTAAATAGTATGGCTCATCACACCACAGCCAAAGCAATGTGGGATGCTCTTCTTGAAATGTTTGAAGGCAACACCAAGCTGAAGAACATAAAAAATGATTGTTTGATTTCTGATTTTGATCGTTTCAAGTTCATAGAGGGTGAAAAGCTAAGATCAGTGCTATAGAGATTTGTGACAATTTGTAATGAAATCAGGACAACTGATTTGGCAATCACTGACTATGACATGACCAAGAAGCTATTGTCATCTCTTTTTGGTGAATGGTACACTGCTAGTAAATTTATTAAAGAAAAGGCAAATTTCCCTTAGTTGAAGCTTGTGAAAGATTAAATATATAATTATATATAGTTATATATGTTCATTATAATCATTTATATTATAATAGATCAAAATATTAGTTATACCTTATTATATATTAGTTTGGTAATTGTTGATGGGCCATATTACCATTACTAGCTAATAAAGGGTTTCCCCTTGGGTGTATATAAAGAGAGATAAATATTAACATCAAAACCTAATTATACAAACATAACAATTTTGTGTGCTTCCTCTCTCCTAAACTGGGTTCCTCTCAAGAACCCTAACACCATCCTTAACTATACATCCTAAAGGGGAACTCGATCAAGATGACAAACATGTCGACTACATCATACTCTGCTGCGGTTACTGTTCTCTCTGCTGTAACAAGTTCATATGTTTAATATTTATCATGTTTTATATTACTTACATGAGAAACTAATCAACATGTGGTATCAAAGCGGTGTTGATTAATCAGTTCTTCATGTTTTCCCTAAATCTGGAATTGAATCATAAGACATGGACTAAAACTTGATAAACTCTAATTTATGAAAAAAAAAATATGAAACTAATTAAAATCGCTAAAATTCATATTTAATAGACCCTAATTCTTTGTATTAAAAATTCATATTTGATTCCAGGTTTTTTTTGTATGTTTAGTTGTTAAAATTTTCGATGATGTTCTTCGTGTTCATCTTAATTATCGAAAATTATTATATGTTGGTTCAAAATTTAGATTAAAATCTGTTAATGATTATTTATGGAAATTTATATTCAAATCTTGGATAACTTATTAGTTTTAATATTTTCTTAAAAGATTTGAATCCCCTTAAAATAGGAAACATAAATAATTGTTAATCACTAAAAAGATTTCAACCAAATCTTATCATTATTATTTATTTAATAAAGATCATGGGTTAAGGGATTAAACCAATTTACGAGTTATTTAAAAAAAATCTTGTATTATGGGCTTAAAACAGATTATGGGTTCTATAAGTTTATGGGTTGGGTTATAACCCATAAACCCGAAAACCCACTAATACCGGAATCAACATTTTCCCGAAAACTTCATAAAATCATGTAAACACCCATATACCGAAAACCCGCTAAAAGCCGGAAACTGACGACTTACGGGAACCTAAAATTCTCGAGAACTATGGTTTTACCGAAAACTTAAATATCCTTACCCCTAAACATTCTTTTGCTATTACCTAACTAAATGTTTTGTAAACACTTAAATGTTATAAAAATTTACAAAACATAAAAAAGGGTTAACTTGAATGAATTTTTTTATGTATCACTTCTGCCCAAAGGTGATGTGTTACATCTACCCTATCTTTCAAGTCTAATTAAAGATTTTGTTAGTTTCGCCTAAAATGATCAAAATGTCTCACTTCTGCCAAAAGGTGATGTGTTACATTTTAATCTAGCAAAACTAGCCTTTGCATAATTAAAATAATTGTCTCACTTCTGCCCAAAAGTGATGTGTTACAATTTTTTTGCTCACATATTTATATAAATTTTAATTCTGCCCAAATGTGATTATTTTTTGTTTAAGTAGAACTTTTAATTATTGTCTATTAGTTTGATGTTAATCATAGACATATCACATATTCAATAAAATATAATGATCCTCACATTAATGATCCTTCATTAATCTAATGATCTATCTATCTTACTTTAATATCCCATAGCATTACTCACTATAATTTTCTTTTATAAATAACCATATCATTCAAATTATCCACTCTAATACTAAAGCATAATATAAGTTTTACTTAATAAAGAGTTTCAATAATATTTAGCTCTTCTCAGTTTTAATTATCCCTTAAGACATGATATGACTATCCTACTGCTCTTACTAATAACAATCATTCCATTAAAAACTGGAGCATAACAAATAGAACGAGTCAATCATAATGTCTCTTACGATAATGATAATCAAGAACTTATATAAATAAATGTTATCATTAGACTTATTCTAGATTTAGTTTTTCCTAAGACTAATCGAAATAACTCATAAGATTCATGCACTCCTTAAAAGTTCTAACTCTAAGGTTACGTGGCATTACTAAATACATCATAGTGTACAATACCATGACCCATAAAGTTGACGGCTCACACATGGAAATATGTACACTTTTCTAATGCATTACATACTAAAATATTCTATTATTACAATTTGTTGCCTTAAGTATCAACTATAACATTCATAAGTACAAAAGGATATGAGTATGTTCATTAGCAACGCATGCAAAAGAAAAGAATGTGGCAGTGGAACATAAGATGTTATTCCACTCACTACCATTAAAACCTTATAAAGGATAATTTTACGGTTCATAGACAAAATACAAGTGTTACTTCCAGCTTTAAGTTCTCCAAGGAGAGGACTCATTGTAAAACTATGTCATTATATTAGGCATAAGTAACAAGGCTATCCATAATTCAAAAGAATATCTGGCTAAAACAGTAGTCGTATATTAATGATATTTTAGTCTGTTAATCCTAATATTCCAATTAACACATGATAGGTTGAGTCTAGTTCTAGAAGTTTCTTTACTAATATCAACAAATAACTAACATGAGTGTTAGTGACAAAATTTAAATATTAAGGTTATTATAACCATGAAACTGTCTTCTAATTACGCTTTATGATACCTTAACTATTTTAGAGATTAATCAGAATTTAGAATCAATACTTAAGCTGCATTATAACAGGTTGGGAGGTTTGCATAGGCAACATAAAGTCACTCTTACCTTAACCTCTCATATTATTTGTTATCAATATCTGGATTGAAACATTTATAAAATAGAATTAGATGATACTACATACTTTCACAACTTTTGTTATCATGCAAATAAGAATTTAACAAAAGACAAATGAGACTTATAAAATTCATTCATTAAAACCAAATTTCATGAGAAATCATGACATTGTTGATGGGGGTGAATTTCATCTAATATAATTCTTAGTGATTTTAATCATGTGTTAGATGCCCTAAACATTACTTGGCTTAAGGAATAAGTATAGGTCCACCGTAAGTTATATTTTACTGACATTCGTGGAACTTATTCAAAACGGAATATTCAGACATAATTCTTTTATCATTTAAAAATCTATTTACCTGTATCTAATCTGACTTCTATGGTCCATGGTTTTAAAGAGATCCATTCATATATATATATATATATATATATATATATATATATATATATATATATATATAATACGATTTCTTCTAAATATGTCACTAAGTTTATTATGACATCTGGACTTTAATGAAATCAAATCAAGTCTAACATATGTATGAGAGATTACCACATCACGTACATCATTGAAACTCCTTATGTATTTTTTCGAGAGATATTAAAGATTAGTGGGAGCCTTAACGCCCTGTTCTTGAGTTTTTTTAAAGAAGAAAAAGAAAGGAAATCTAAGGATAGTAAAAAAAAATGGGTGTTCTTGAGTTTTTTTTAGGATGGAAAGGAAAGGAGTAGGAGGAGTTATGAGGGATTAAATTAATGTATTTTCTTAATAAGTTATCCTCCCAAAATGGGATGATTACTAAGGATAACTATTTTTTAACATGGTTATCCTTTCATTTCCTCTAATTTCCTTGCAACTCAAGAACACACCTAATTAAAAAAAATTCTTTCTCTTCCCTTTCTTATCCTTCCCTCTCCTTTCCTTTTCTTTCCATGGTTAAAAAACTCAAGAACAAGGCGTAAGTGTCTCAATCATAACTTACAAGATTTGCAAGATGTGGGGAGTGAAAACTTGATATTATCTCAATTACACCTCTTGTACAAGACACTGCTCCATCACAACACTATTTCATCAAAACTTCTCTCTTTAAAATTTATTACTACTATTACTACTCTTACAAAAGTTTCATTGTTGCTTAAACGTGGGCAAATTCAGATTTCTTACCAAACTAATCCTCACCAAGAGAAATTACAACAACTTATATTATTAACTTGTTTCTCTGTTAGAATCTATCGGTCTTTAAATATTTATCCTAAGCATGCTAATTTCCTAAAGGTTTCTAAGGTCAGTTGGAGCAGTAAAAGTCCTTATAACTACTTGACAAAAGTACAAGAGACGAACGAATAGAGTCATTAAACTTTACTCCAAATACACCTCTTGTACACCATATTGCACCAACTGTTACAAAATTAGAATCTTGAGAATTGATAGCAACCAAACGAAGATTTAATCTATAAAGTCGAAACTTTTTAAAATTACCCAATAATCAACTCAGCAGGCCATCTAGGCTTTAAAACCTACTAAAATTGATGATTATGTAACCTCTTAAACTAAAGTTGAAATGGAAGTTGGAAAGTTTAATGATCCTACCCCTTATAATTAAACCATTAGCATCAATCATAATTGACTCCATAAGTCAGGCTAACATTTTGAGATTTGGGTGAATCACCTAAGAGTGTTCATAACTAAAATAAATTCCAATACGAAACGTTAAGTCAGTAAGAAGCACGATTGTTTGTAATAGGTTATATTCAAGGATAAACCAATTATCAAAGAATCTTCTTACCTATATTACAAAAGATTTCTTTAAGGATCATTATTGTTCTAGTAGCTTATAATAGTTAAGAGCTACATTAGATGAACACTAAAACTACTTTCCCTAACAATCGCCTTACATATTTATGTTCATAAAACAACCTAAAAGTTTTACACTGAAGGTCAAAGAACATTTAGTCTATAAGTTAATACAATCCATATATGGGTTAACGCAAACATCAAAATGTGATGAAATCTTTATACAATTATTTTCATCAAAAACCAAGTGGATTAATGTACCAACCTTAAGATGAGTGGGAGTAACTAAACACAAATGTTTCCTTATATAGATGACTATATGTTTCATAAGTCAAAGCATTGTTCAGACACTTTGATATTATAGATCTCAGAGATATACCTTACACATGTAATCAATAATATTGCTCTACTTTAAAGGATAATAGGAACACAAATATTATTTCCTTATGCTTCATTAAGTAGAAGCCTTATATAAGTCCAAGTCTGTACTCGTTTAGATATTACTCATAATTGCAACACACTAGATATGTCTAGATTATTGTGAAGCATCTAAAAGAGTACGAATATATATTTAAAAGAAAAGAAAGACTTAGTTTAAAAGAAGAAGTGAGAATTCAAACCGGTAGATTACTCTAAACTTTGTCTTTAGAGATAAGAAATGTAATTTTCGGGATATATTCTTATGTCAGTAGATAAAGTTATCTCATGGAGGAGTCAAAATGAACTGATAACAACGACCTAAGTCATAACGACATAATATGTTGATTAATTACAACGCTGTTGTCAATAAATGTTGTTTAAGTTTATTAGTGGACTCATAAGTTTTATTAAACTCCATATAAAATATATATTGAAGACTTATTGTGATAATTTCAGCTACCATGTTTTCTCAAACAGTAACAGTTTGAGAGGTGCTGCATTAAATTTTGATATGAAATTAATTATTCGTTTATGAACGATTTAAGGAATCTAAATTTTCATATCGAATACATTCATGATATTCTTAAGGATCCTATAACTAAAGGTCTATTACCCATAAGTATTATGAAAGCGCTTATAATCATGAGGGGTTTATTGATGACCGCGTACAACTGCATATCGTAGTATGAATGATTAACTATTAAATTTCCTCATTAGTTTTGATTTTGTACGTCTCTTAATATGTTTAGCATGCATAATGACATATAGACGAATTGATATACAAATCAAACGTTCTGAAGGGCTTACTTGAAAGTTTTGATCATAACTACTTAGGTTTTTAAATAAGGACTGCAGTATGATTAATGGGGATCTTGTGCTGATGTTCAATTCAATGACTGTATTTCTCTGCTCCAGTTTAAGTTTAAAGCTAAATGAGTGTTAACTACTGATCAGGCTTATCTAACACTCATAATAAATGATTACTCGCCAATTGGGAGAACGTAAGATTAATTATATAATTATATATATTTATATATGGCCATTATAATCATTCATATTATAATATATCAAAATATTAGTTATACATTATTATATATTAATTTGGTAATTGTTGATGGGCCATATTACCCTTACTAGCTAATAAAGTGTTTCCCCTTGGGTGTATATAAAGAGAGATAAATATTAACATCAAAACCTGATCATACACACATAACAATTTTGTGTGCTTCCTCTCTCCTAAATCGGGTTCCTCTCAAGAACGCTAACACCATCCTTAACTATACATCCTGAAGGGGAACTCGATCAAGATGAAAAACATGTCGACTACATCATACACTGCTGCGGTTACTACTCTCTCTGCTGTAACAGGTTCATATGTTTAATATTTATCATTTTTTTATTACTTACATGAGGAACTGATCAACAGCTTGATGATGTGATTTTCTTTTTACAAGCAGCTGAGAATGAGATGATCGAAAATAACATGATCAAAGAAGATAAACCAAGTTTCCAGGAGACTAATTCTCTCATATCACTAGTAGGTAATCTATCCACAAAGAATCTGCCACAGGTTCCCATCATTGAAGAACCAAGTGATTATGGGGGTGATACACCAAGAAGTTTTGTTGATGGCAATAAGAACAATCAAGGTGGACAATCCAGATTAATGTCCAACTGATTGATCATCATGATACTGCCTTTTATGTCCACTGAACATGCTCCTATTGGTGGTGGACATGTCAATAAAGAAATTGAATATCAAGCCTTGTTCTCAATGTTTACTAAGTCATACAATGCTTTTGTGGCCAAGAATCCGAATCACACCAGTGTGGTCCAAATAGATTTAGAGCAGATCGATGCTAATGACCAAGAAGACATGGACTTGATATGGCAAGCTGCAATGTTAGCCTTGAGAAGCAAAAAAGATTGTTCAACATGATTGGAAGATCCCTTGTGGTCTGGTACTAATGATAGGATTGGATTTGATAAATCAAAGGCTATTTGCTACAACTGTCAATTGCCAGGACACTTTGCAAGGGGAATGCAATAAACCAAGCAATTTCCAACACAACACTTTGCAAGGGAATGCAATAAACTAAGAAATTTCCAAAACAATCAGTTTGCACAACAAAGAAACCAGTATCAGTACCAGAACCAAGGCCAACAAAGAAATTTCAACAACAACTACAACAACCAGTGGGAACTGAATAACCAGCAAGTTGTTCCCCAAAACTAGATTTTTCAAAGAACTTATCGAAATCGTCCACAAGCTCCTGTCAAACAACAACAGAAACAACACCAACCAGCTCAGAAACCAAGGAAATGTTGCACTTGCTACAGAATAAGAAAGAAATTTTGACTGGAGCAATCATGCAAGTGAGATTGAGAAAGCATATGTTGCATTCATGGCCAAAAAGGAGAATGAAGCTGAATCTTTTTCATCTCAGGTACCTTCATATCTTACAAAGCTTGAATTACTTGAATTCAATATATCCCCGAGAATGACAGTTAGTAAGCTACAAAAGGAATTATTCAATAAACAAAGCATGATAAATTTTTATGAGGCAAATGACTTAACTTATGAAGAAAGACTTCAGAGTCTAGAACAAGATTGTATGGATAGTTACATGGTCCAATCAAGATACATCACTGAGGTTGAAGGGTTGAAAAAGATGTTTTTGGATGAAAAATTTGAAGAACACCGCACTTCAGGTTAAGAATGATTTCCTGAAAAATCTAGCCTCAACAAGAAACATTTACGGGAAACTCAACAAGATCAAGGAAGAAGACAAATACAAGACTGTTCCTCTACCTTTCAATGACAATTACTCATTGAAGGTTGACAAAAAAAAAAGAGAGGCATACCTTGATCAGTTTAGAGAGGTGTTCAAGGAAAAGAAAGAGTTTATTGAAAATAATGAGAGGTTTGAGGTTGATGAAAAAAATGGGAGTTTGTGTTGTAGGAAGAGAAGAATGGTAATACTTCAGTTGGTATACAAGTATCAGAAGATGACTTTGATGACGATTGCTTGAACAGGGATGACTTGAAGTAACTCAAGTGATCAATGATCAATTGAAAGTGGTTCAAAGGATAAAGGTAAAGGAAAGTCAAGTCCACCAAGCAAGATTCCTATGTTACCAAAGATCAAACCCAAGATGAGAAAGCATCATGAACAGATGAGAAGGGAACATGTGTCATTTGACATATGTGTTGGATCAAATGGTAAATATAATGTTGTGAGACCTCCAAGTAAAGAAGCATTTAAGGAGAAAAATATTTAAGAACAAGAAGAAGACTGAAATTCTTGCCAACTGAATATGGACATCACACTGATTCTAGCCATGAAAGATTTACATTCAAACCATTTCATGTACCAGAAACTACCAAGTTTGGGCAAGATTTTGGTCTTTACAAGACGAAATATGATGAGTACTGACAGAGGAAATGAAGTAAACAAGAAAAATGAGATTGTTGTCAGAAAAAGAAGACAGTTGTTGAAGAGAAGAAGGTTCCAAAATGAAACAACCAATCAGAAAAACCATGTAAAGGTTGTTAAGAAGGAACAATCTGTTGATAATGAGAAGCCAACAGAATGTGAAGTGAAGGTTAAGAAGGAGATGGTTAGGAAAAATAAATTAAGGGAGTTAAATGGTGATGAAAAGTATTTGTTGAAACATGGGTTTGAGCCCCAAGGTTTTCTTTGGAAACCAAGAAGTGAGATTCTTGTGACAAAGGAGACACATGTGACTTGTGAAACAATAGAAACAAGTGTGAAAAGAGAATATGTTGAAGAATGCAAGAGTATAGTTCCATATGTGCATATATCATATGAAACTGGCTATGAATCTGATGACTCTCGTGAAGTTGTGTATGAAGATCCCAAACTCAATGCAACACATGTTCATGTAATTGATGATTTGCAAGCTAATGTAGCCTGTACTTCATCACTTAACTAATCAATTTTCTTTGATTTGTGCAGGAACAATCCACACCAATCAATGATGTATGGTATATGGACAGTGGATGTTCCAGACACATGACATGTGACAAGAGGTCTTTAGTGAACTATTAAGAAAAATTTGATGGACCTGTTGCTTTTGGGAGTGATGAAAATGGAGGGAAGATAGTGGGGATAGGGTATTCTGACCAATGGCAAAGTGTCATTTGATAATGTATTTTATGTGGAAGGATTGCAATATAACCTTTTGAGCATCTCTCAGATGTGTGATAAAGGTTATAAGGTTGGATCTTGTTGGGTTTCTATGGAATTTACAAACTTAGTTAACCGTTTTAACTAGTTATAATTAATGCGGAAACGTGATAGACAAACTAACCATATGAACAACCTAGTTTATTCATTGCAAGATTACCAATAATCTATTTACTAGAAACCCGAAGCTAGGATCACATGATACGGGAACAACTAAACAATCAAAGCTATATAAATACTTACAATCTTAACCCTTTAAGAGTTTAGTAGATGGTTGAAGAAGATGATGATGATGCTACTAGACTTTCAAAGGAAAACCCTCAAACGGAATATACCCGAGCCTCCAACACACACCGAGCTATGCTAGGAAGCTTGAACACGGAAAACGAGACCCGAGCCCTTCCTTTTTCCTTTTGGCCGTAAACAAGAAAGAAAGAAAGGAAGAGTTGTATGTTTTTTGTTTACTTGAAAGTTATTAAAAAAGGTCTTCATCATCATCACACCCAAGAATGCATGGTTAGGTAGATATAAACACTTCTACACTCAACCTCCATCTTTTGCATGTTAATGATTTTGACCAAGTTAGTGGGGTGTGGGGCCCACCCAAACCGGCCCCCAATATATATATATATTTTTTTTTTTTTTTTTTTATTTATTTTATACTTTATAAAATATATAAACACCCCATCTTTTATAAACCATTTTACAAAAGATCATATAGTTAAATAATCATTCCAATAATAATTATTTGAATAAATAAATTAACCAATTAATTTATTTAACACTTTCAAGTAAGTATTCAGAAACCCGATTTTCTGAATGTATTGTGTTCTGTATTTGTCTTATAGATCTTATCTTAACAAATACATAATTGGTATGTGTCTAACTCGTTATTGGGTATGACCCGACTTGGATCAAACACGGCTAGCCACATTAACCTAATTATGTGTCTCGGGCATACGGTATTCCAACAATCTCCCACTTGCACGTGACTCATAAGAAGTTAATGCTAATGGTGAATACCGCTAACAACAGGTCACCACCCCTAGTGTGTTTGACTAAGTGCCATTCAATAACATCATCCCCTTCAAGTCCATACTTGATATGATATAGGTAAGTCTTATCATTACATCCCTTTGTTACTAGATGTCCTGTCAAATCGAAGAGACATAGATTGATCATTCTCTCATTGATTTAACTTAACAGGCCTTAGACATCTAAACTCTCAACACATAAGAGGAACAAATCCCATCTTGACTGCATACATCCTTGTTGACATCTCGTATGATATCTGAGCTCTTTCTTTTATGTCATCGTGTTACCGAAAAACAAAGAAGAGAGTCAAGTTATCAGACTTGATGAAAGGTCAGATCCAATATGCATCTCAGGTCAAAGGACACAATGATACTCGCCTTTACTCAAGGATTACTTATGATCAGTTGCACTAACTCCATGCAGTGATCCTCGAGAGCGGATCATGTCCAATATTTGTATCCCACAAATATCTATGAACCTTGGTGGCAAACCTATGCCTTATATTCATCACATGAATATCAACCAATCCAGGTTCATAATAGTCTTACCTTCATACTTGTTCCCACAAGCATGATCGTCTACGGACGTTTAGAACAACATAAGTCATTCATGGATTAAACATGCAAAAATAGAACATAACTCATTTAATAATTAAAACTTAATTAATTTCATGAGATACCCATTACATTCGTTCTTAAACAAACACTAAACACGGATTAAATCCACTCACTAGAATACCGAAGTCCTAATGCACAAACATGACCCTCATGCTTTGGCCTATCGAGGAGCTTCGTGAGTGGGTCCGCAATATTTTGATCGGTATGAACTTTATGAATACATATTTTTCTCTTTTCAACTTCATCCCTTATGTAGTTGAATCTGCGCTCAATGTGCCTCGTTTTCTGATGA